>NC_041340.1:22760899-23025899 GCF_004354835.1 Perca flavescens
TATTCCTGAGACCATTTCCACAATTTCACCATTTTTGACTCATGTTCGTCTTTCATTTTCTCCTTGATAGAGTGCTCCCCTTTCATAGGATTACAAAGAAAAGTCATTGGGCTTCATTCACCAACCGTTCTTGAGAAGACATTTTTTCTTAAAACCCACTTGCGCTGTTTTCTCAAAGATTCTGACATTCATCAATGTTTTCTTATTTGGGATTTGTTCTTAGGTAAGAACAGAATCTAGTCATACTCAAGAGCACACTTGCGCATTGGCAGGTCATCGGTGTTACATACCATACGTCTAGTGTATGTAATGTCTGTGTCATCAATCAGCTGCATTTTTTATGACCTATGATAATCTGGTCATGGGTCACATCTGACGCCCGCGTCCAGGCCCATAACTTGCTCCTACTCATAGAACTGAAAGTAACGTTACATCCAGTAACTACTGTTCTTCAGTGTTTTTCGTAAAATTCCTGCAGAAGAGGTCCCAGCCAAGAGAGGATTCCATCCCATTGCTGGTCTATGGAACACCATCGGCGCAATAGACTGCACGGAGAGCTTCTCCAGATCTGTTCCAATATCTCAACTGCAAGCAATACCACTACAAATGTACTAAATGTAAATGTGCAACTAAATGTACAACTGATCTTCTTTAAAGAGATAATAAAGTGAAATCATCTTTGAGTAATTATAAATTCCAGCAACAATTGCCTTCCATTACTATAATGACTTGTTTTTATTAGGAGACTGAGGATATGCACTGGCATTTACCAAGTAGGGACGGTCTAATGAAAAGATGTTATCAAGTTGCATTGTGGGAAGGGTTTTTTAGTGTTTCCCTAGTGTTTTTGCTGTACGACCTCAGCTGCTTCAATTTTGACCAAATTGTTTTGTTTAAGTCCTCCAACTTTATGCGTTTTAAATTAAATTGCTGACATGAGATGGTATGATGTAGTGAAAGCATCTTATCATCACATCAAACATTACATATTTTGACACCGGTTGTTTACAGTAGCTTGTTTTATGTGACAAAACCTGTAAAGACATTTATTTTTCAAACCAGTGACATTTTTAAACTAAGGCCGTGCTTCTTGCTTGACTTGTTTGAATCTTAGCAGTACCTCCAATAGGCTCAGTGTCTGTGCTCTGCAGATGGAAGATTGATTTATAACTACAGAGGCAGAGATTGATGAGCAGACAGGTACCAGATAGACAGCGACCAGCTCGCTCTGAGGAGGAATATGTACCGTAGGAAAAATGTGGCTTATTATGGCAACATGGCTGTTAACAGTGTCATTCAGGAGAGTAGTCAAGCTCAACCAAAACAAGCCAGAACACACCAGACTACAGTGGCGAGGTTAAGGAGCGTCCCACCCCTTAATATATGTGATGATATAATTTAGAAAGTACTTGACCTGAGCTGTGGTACAGAACAATCTGGGCAAACGTTGAGGTAAACTCTACAATACACGAAAAATTATTCAGATATTATGTTTTGTAATGAAACCCAAGTGTGATGCAATACAGTTTGATTGTAATTACAATGTCCTTCACCCACACACGAGTATGAAAAACTGAAGCAGAGAAAGCACTGACTGATTTACATGCAGTACCAATATTAGCAATCACACAGACTTAATTGGACTTCGAGAAGAGCATATCAAGGTTAATATTGTCATTACTGACAGATTCTCACTGACAAATTAGGCTAACCTTAGCCTATGCAATGATCAACTGATGGTTGTATTCCAATGGACTATTTTAATTATATATTTTTTGATTTATTGTGTTATTGATACACTTAATTATTGAGTCGCTGGTTTTCATCATCGTGTGGACTGACCTCGTCAAGGAGACATGTTCCATTGTGCTCCCTGGGCTCACCGTAATGTATCATTAGTATTCAGATAATATCCACTTATGTAGATTGTTCTTGGAAAGACTTACTTAAAAGAACTATACATCTTCCTCTCGCTTTGCTCAGCATCACAACTGATTTTATGATTTCCACGTGAAGAAATATTTTGCCTTTGAAAAGCAGCAGTAATTGCTTTTGGGCACTGACATAAACAGTGGTGTGTACCATATGAGACTACATGATTTCACAGGAAATGAGGCCAGAATTTGCTCAATTAAATTTGGATTCAGGCGAAGGTAGTTGGCACAGATTTACCAGGGCCTTAAGGCAAGACAAAATAACACAGTAACTCAACATATGTTCATGCATTTCCAAAGTAAAGAAAGTAACATACAGTACAACTCCAAAAATATGAGTAATGACACCCCGCCTCTTGCAGGCCCTCTTTATCTGCAGTTTAATGGCTCACCTGACAATTTTCAACCAACTGTAGTTTGGAATACACTGCCCATGTCTGATTGGAAAGTGATGAACCGTTTTCTTTAGGTTAATTCTTATGAACTTTTACCTTTTCGTGAACTTTTACGGGTGCCAGGAACTAGCACCAGGAAAGACCAGAAAGCTCTGCAACGGATCATCAAGATGGACAAAAACATCATTGGATGCATCAGCTACCGGCAGTCAAGGACATCTATCTGTGCAGGGCCTCCAACATCATCCAACCCTGCCCACCACCTCGTCAAACTGCTCCCCTCTGGCAGGAGATACAGGACAATAAATTCATGCACCACAAGACTGAAAAACAGCTTCTTCCCTAAAGCTGTCAAATTGCTGAACATTGCCTTACACCCCACCCACCCATGACACCACACACACACACACGCACACACACACACACACACACACACACACACACAAACACACACACACACACACACACACACACACACACACACACACACACACCATTCCCCCACTAACTGAACTCTCTTTTGTGCAATATGTCCATATGGCGTTCTTGTATATACTACTTTCTTACACTACAACTAATAGTTGTTAGCATCTTGTGTTGTTGTGGGATTGTATGCTGCTGTTGTTCATTTGCACATTGAGTTCTGCTCTTATTGATTTTTTTTTATTAGGGAGTGCCATCATAATTTCATTGTTCAGTGTTGTCTTGCACAGCAGTATAATGTTTAAAAATAGTATACAATGTATTATCTTATAGATTTGATACACACACAGGATAACACTATAATGGAATGCAGCATTATGGAAATGCAGAAACACCAGATTTAATAGATACAAATTCCTGATCGCATTACCAATCATTTTTCTGATAAATTAGATATATTCTTGAGCCAACTATAACAAGTCTGGGATGGAGTCCCTCGACAGTTGAATACCACTTCATAGATTATGAGTCCTATGGCTACTGATAACTAAAAGGCCAGGTAGTAAGAGAAGCAACATCCAATCACTTCTTATTTAATGAAAGAATTTTCTTACGAAGCACAACAGAAATTTACAGAACACAAATGTTACGGTCAATAAATTAACTTTGTAAGCAGAAGGCTCAGGGTGACATTTGTTGTGTTATTGAAGGGACATCCAGTTAAGAGTTATAATGGCACGGGTGATATTTAGGGTATATTATATAATTTCAGCTGAAAGCTCCGAAGGTCTGTTTTACTGACATATGGAAAGACATTGAGGAGATGCTAAAAGCCTTTACATAGACTGACCTTGATGTGCTTTAGGCTGAAGTCAGTGATGTGTGGGTTTTGGTAGGTGAAATGCAAACTGAGCGCACTGATCTTAGCTTGGGTCCAGGGGGACAGAGGGGAGGGGGGGGGTTAAAGGTGAGGTAAAGGTACTTTATTGTCACATACACATACATGTAGCAAAATTCATTCTCTGCATTTAATCCATCCCTCAAGGGAGCAGTGGGCAGACATTTACAGCGTCCGGGGACCAACTCCAGATCTGAGCCAGGGCCTTGATCAAGGGCACTGACTGGAGAACTTAGTACTTAGACGGTGGGGGAAACCGGAGCACCCGGAGGAAACCCACGCAAACATGGGGAGAACATACAAACTCCACACAGAAATTAATCTTTCACTTCTCTCTTACTTTCTGCCTTTGTCCCTCTGCCTGTTTGCAGTAATTCCCCTTATGGATCCATTCTGTCTCATGGTTTGACCACGTTTCAACAATTGTCTGACTGCAAGAGGTTTTAGTTTACATAGTCAGGGGAGGGGGGCTCCCAGAGAAATTGTGTCTACAAACCTTCATCAGTTTATCAGATTTAATGCTATTTCAAAAGGCATTTCAGGTGCCTTATTTGCTATTGTTGTGGTGACATTGAAAATGAAAGACAAACATTTACTTACCCAGCTAAGTCAAGTTGCTGTTGTTGGTAGATAGGTGCAATGGAAATAACTTACTCACTTAATAACATGTTTGCGTCAGTGGACTTTGGAAAAGTTTATGAGCCACACATGTGGAGCTTTGCCTTTGGCTACTTGTGGCAATATAAAAAACACATAACAGATGTTAAACATATAGACGTCGTATTCATAACACATAACAGACGTGAATCACACGGGCATCAGATATATCAGTGAACACTGTATGAAAATTTAAAAAAAATAAAATTATAAAAATAAAAGTGTGAATGGAGCAGGAAGAATGTGTACGCAGCTATATTGCACATTACATTCCAAGTTATGGGAATTCAAAAACTGCACTGCATTTTGGACACAGACCTTGATTTCCTTAGTGGCTCTTGACAAACTATATTACCTGCCTGAGGGGAACTGTACAAACTGTGAGAAAAGGGAATATGTCATCAGTTTATTTCCTGCTTTACATTAGTTGTGGGATGCATACCAAATTTTGAACACTGAGACAGAAGTGATCAAATGGGATGTTTTATTAGACATCCATATTTCAAGAGATATTTTATGTGATGTATCATCAGTCTGACCAATGATATTAGATCCGCAAACGTTAATAATCTGTGTGAGCGGTAAGAGCAATTTACTGTTTAATAGAAAATACAGTAAATTACACTAACATGGCTACAATTATAGACCTGATAATTCTTGTAATATATTACACTGTATTATCTCTTCATTGTATGTTGAACAGCTTCTTGAAATTCTGAAGAGAAAATAAAAGCCCTGTTGCCTGTAGGGAAGGAGCATAGCGTCTCTCACCATGCCGGGACTTTCTCGTCTAAACACAGCATCATGCCTGACTGCCCATCGCCTTTTCACCGGGCACGCCAACAGAGAGGTGCGCCCATGTGTGGACAGTTGCGAATGGGGCGTAGGTTGGTGGGAGTGCTGGGCGTTGGGGGATGGTGGATGTCCCTTGAACCTATTAATAGCTCTCTGACAAAGCACCTCAGGGAGATATCACACGCTCTGCTGGCCTCCTGCACAGAGAATCGTCTGAGTGGCTCTCCAGAGATGGGCATTCCTTACGGACACACAGGAAACACAACCCAGATGAAGGGCATCATATGGTCTTTGAGGATAGTTAAGTGCGCCTGAGTGCAGTTCATGGCAAGTGTGATAGATGACTGTGTAGGAATATACTGTAAGCACATACCTACGAAGAGGCTTCAGATGTTAAAAGCATTCCACACATCTACTGTACTAGCTAAAGAGCTGAAATGATTGTACAAAGAGGTTTTGAAAGGACTGTAACCTAACAAGACTAAGCCAATCCAGTGGCACTGTGAACTAAATGCTTACATCAGCATGTTAACATGCTCCCAATGACAATGCTAACATGCTAATGTTAAGCACCATAAATGGCTGCACAAACGTTTGTGTCAATCCATGTAGCAGATGTCAAGATATTTTAATTGAATAAGTTAACATATTGTTTTTTGTGCTAGAGGAAGGGTCAAGCGATCACAAGTCTTTCAGATGTATTCTCTCAGCACCATGGAAAGTCCCATGCAACCCAATAGTTGTCCAAGTATTTCACTACAAAACAAAAATGTCAACCTCATGGTGTCACTAGAAAAAAAGTCAGGTCATACAAGTTATCCTGTTCCTAAATGGCATGGCAATCCATACCAATACAGTAGTTAAAAAAATGACATTTCAGACCAACTGACCAACCAGCAGACTAACACTGCCATCCATAGAGCCACGCAGCTAGCAAAGCTAAAAACAATGTTCTTTGCTCAAATACAATTCAGTTTGAAAAGACATGCTGTATGCAACTGTTTCAACTGTATGCAACTGTTTCAACTGTTTTTTTGAACATCAAATTGCAATTTTGGTGCTGAAGCATTTGAACAGTGTTCTGTATGAACAAAAATTTTAGATCTGACTACTGAGTTAGGTCTACACAGTAAAGCTGTCAATCTTCCTCTATAATACCATTCGAATTCCATGTGTTATTTTTAACACAACAATAATATTTGTTATTAATATGTACTACACTACTCATGCTTATGCATTGTCAATGCCATTATCAGTATGTGGTTGTTGTTACATGTTCTGTCCACTAGAGGATTAGCCTGGCCTTGAAGGGGATCTACGTCATGGCACATTGCATTTTTGGCACGCCGCTGTGTTTACATTTTCCACCACGAACACACAGTGACAAACCAAAATTAACAGAGAACTCTGTAATGAAACATTATCTAACAAGTGTATTGAAGCGGCTCTGTTGTAAAGGCTAACGGTGCTCAGTTGGCACAATGACATCATGTTAGAAAGCACAGCCGAAACAATAGTGTTAGCCACAATGTTAACTACATTAATAACTAAGCAAACGGTGCTGTCACTATTTTAGTGATTTATAAGCAACCTGTTTCTTGCAGATTGTCACGTTACTGAGAATACAGCTGTTAGAAGGTAACTCTGACGGCTGTAGGGCAGCTAACATTAACTTTAGCCGTCTCAATGAAGCTCCCAGCTAAGCTAACGTTACTATAACTTGCCATGTAGTTAGGAAACAAGAACAAGCTAACTAATGATAACGTCAGCATGGCTTTGTGGATGTTGATTTTAAAGTCATGTAAAGGCTTTGACACACCAACCCGACGGCCGACCTTTGGCAGAAAAGGCAGTCGGACTGACTGCCTCCCCGAGTTGGTAAAAAAGTGCCTCGGAGCCCACACGTAATATGTCTCCATTACAGCAGGTGGTGCTAATCTGCATTGTCACTCAAAAAATGAAAACCGGCAGCTGATTGGACGAACGCGTCACGTGGGTCTGGCTTCTTCCGAATTTCAAAGCCAGACCATAATGGCGGCTCGTTCAGAATACGATCTCATAATTTACAACAATAGTTCACCGAAACGTGTTTCTGAAAACATTTTAAGCAAGAAATAGGCCATGCAGTTGCTGACTCTGTCTTCATTTCAGATCGACAAAGGTCAGTTTAAAATATTTTCGTCCGATTTCGAGAGCCGTCATCCCGCTTGTCATTTCCAGGTTAGCGCTCCACCAATCAGATTGGTCATTGAGTCCGTCTGCCCGCCTTCGATTCAACAAATCAAATTGGCCCAAATGAAGGCCGACGGCTTCTCTGACTGACGACGGCACGGAACACACGGAACAGACTTGAGTCACTGACCTCGCCAGACTGTCAGACGGCCGATAATCGGGTTGGTGTGTGGGCACCTTTAAACCATTTCCCATCCTTCTTCAGATTTCCAGCTGCAGCCTGTAACCCCCCCCCCCCCAAACCCCGTACTAACGTTATAGCTCCGTGATCTTAAGACCTCACAATGCCTTGTGTTTCTCACTCCCACTAACTTATTGTTCATCAGACGTGACATGACAAAAGCATTTTGTTTTCATGTGCAGGTAGGCCAAGGCGAGAAGAGGCAGATTAGCTAACGTAAACCAACACATTTATATAAAAAAATAAAATCACATTCAAATAGTAATTTCAGCATTCGAATAATATTGATTTTTTTACTATTCGAATTATGTTCGACTTTGGAAATTTGTTCCAGGAGGTAAAAAATAAATAAAAAAAAGGGCAGTGAAAAATCTTCCTAAAGAAAGCTGCATTGAATTGGCAAATGTTCTGTCAAACTGCTCTTAAATGATCTTAAGACAGATAACCTAACTAGATGTGAGTGAGTCAAGGACACCTTCATTAGCATTCAGATCCCCCTTCATCAATGTAGGACGTGTTGATGAGTTTGACCCGGGGCTGTTAGATGCCAATGATTTCCTTTATTTCTCAAGGAAAGCAGTCTCAAGTCTCTGGAGTCAGGCGAAAGAGACTTGCTGTGTGGTTCTTCCATTATTAATACATCTGAGAGGAAAACTCTGTTTTCAAGCTTGTAAGAGTTATTAGAGCAAATAAAAGACATTAAGTATTTTTTTTAAATATTTAAAGATAAATTGTGATAATTGAACTTTTTCTACCGTATATAACATGGGATGAGCTGAATTGGATGTTTTTGTGAAGAGAGGAAATTAGATGGGCATGGTGATGTAAAGTCAACAGAGGATTCAACCTTTTACTACTCTCTAATGAACTGGTAAGAACTTGAACTTTGTCATGACCCCCACTTAATACTATCATAAATTTGATTAGGCAACCATCTTTTTCCCATTATAATCAATTAGAGGAGTTTACAACAGCAGAGTGACTAGAGTGCAGAATAATAGCTCACCTTGACACTAATAAAGCTAAATATTTATCTTATCGTCTATAAAAAAAGATTTATCTGATACCATCCTTGCTCAAGCTTGTAACAATTGGTTGATCAATAAAAAACTCCTTATAGTTTTACAATACTATTAATAATGGGTGTAGGTAATGTTGATGATATTAAGGGAATACCATTTAACAGTGTAAGTGTTGGGACTGATTAGACATTAATTTGATGCAAAACAGACAGCTTCTAATAAATT
This sequence comes from Perca flavescens, assembly GCF_004354835.1. Classification (NCBI taxonomy): domain Eukaryota; kingdom Metazoa; phylum Chordata; class Actinopteri; order Perciformes; family Percidae; genus Perca; species Perca flavescens. Next base: position 22,769,662 of record NC_041340.1, read on the forward strand.
ATCCATTTTATTAACATTGTATAGTAGCTCTGGAAGTAGCCTTGTAAACTCTAAGTCCTGATTCGGGGCCCTGACCATCTGGCCTGTGTGTTTTGCCTGTCAGCTCAGCAGAAACCGAGGGATAACTAGGCGTAATCAGAGGGCACAGAGCCACGGACTGCCACTGTGGCTTACACCAAGCGTGTGACTTTTAGCTAGACAGGTGTACACGCGAGCAGGCAGCAGCTGGTGATCGTGAAAATTGTTTGCTGTGATGGTAGAGGTATGCTAATTGCCCATATTCGTCATCTTCTTGCGGTGCCATCACCAGTCATGATCGGTTACTGTGCAAAATGTCTGTAGACTTCGAGCTATCAACATGATTTTGTGCAACGACACGGATGCAGAGGAATACGGAGAGGTGTAACAGAACATGTCAATAAAGAAGTGATGAATTCAGATGTCATAGTGAAGCAATTATGAACTTGAGATAGCTCAATTCGCAGCATAGCATATTCTGTAGCACTGCAATCAGCCTGATTGTCTATCGTGCTTAATAGCAGAGGCAAGTGCTTTCTTTTGCATAAAATACAGATCTTTAAAAAGAGAATTGTGCTTTGCTTTTATTAAATTGTTCTCTGCAAGTTTGTGAAGACAAACTCAAACATCTGTTGTTTCCTGTCATGTTTGGACCGGGTTATATTTTAGCAACAAAAAACTGAAATTATGTCTTAAGTAGATGGCTTTCTGCTAGGGCTGTCCAAGAACTTCTTAGTCGACTAACATTTATATGATTTTGTGGTAACACTTTACTTGACAGTACCGACATAATCGTGTTGACCAGAGATGTGCCGATCCATTTCTTGGAAATAAATCATTCAGCATAAAAAAAGCATAAAACAATAACTCATCGATTAAAGAAATCTTAGTCCCTGATTAGACCGATTAGTCGACTAATCGACTAAGACGGGCAGCGCTACTTTCTGCTCTTAATAAGACACTTCATCATTACAATAAAGCTATTTAAACCAAAATAAATGCAATGGGTAGAAAAAGCAGTTATCAAAGCCAAGTATGTCATTTTAGATTAGCCTTACTCAGTATTGTGCACCACACACAAACAACTCTTGAGGCTGCCCTTAAACAAATTTGATTAATAATTATCAAGTGGGGAAGTTAAATTAATTTTCCTTTATTTTCATTTTTTCTTAAATTTAAATCACCAACCCTAGAAGATACAAACTAAATCAGAAGGGCAACCTTTTGCAGATGGCTAAGACAGACTGTCCTCTCTGCTTGCCTGACCTCAAATTTAGACATGAATAATTCAAAACTGCTAAAATAGCAGTAACAATACAGATGTTACATTTCAAAGAACCAATTCTGTCATTTTTTTTACGTCTTTAAAAGTGTTTCTTATCAAAATGGATTTCTTGTTATGGAAACGAGGCGCCGGTTGTTAACTTCAGTAATGAAAAATGATCTCATTTTGTCCGTCTCCTGAAGTTGCTGAAGCATCAGCTCCTGTACATGCATGCTGTGGTGGAGTATAAATACAATCTGTGCTCAATCAGTCACCCCCCGGAGCCCCAACCAACACTGCTCAGGTTGTGCTGAGCATCTCTGGGCTGGGAGCCAGAACTCTCTAGACACAACATAGACAGAAAGCTCCAAACAATGCCACCCTGCATGGCAGCTGTCATACCCTCGCCAAAATCCCAGTACAGTGAAGTCAAAGCCCATTAGATTTCATTCTCAGTACCTCGAGGATATCACTGAGGACAAAAAAATGCACAAATGTTTGGTCTACAGTACAGTATATAAGAGCAGTTTTAAATTTTTCAAGTCAAGTCATAAAAGACAAGTCTCAAATTATTCTTAGTCTTCATTATCAAATCATCAGTCAAAAAACAAGCTTTATGGGTCTATTAATATTGACTTCCGTCTATAATATAATGCACAAAATACTTTGTTTTGATGTCAAGAGTGGCAAATCCGAGTTATAAATCAATGTATTTTTCTCTGTCAAGTAATCTTCTGAGAACTCTGAAAGCAAATGTTTAAATAGGTTTAATGGTGCAAAAAGCCCAGTGGTGTGTTTCTGTCTGTTTGAAACTCAGCAGTGTGTCACTGCTCCTGGCTTTCTACCCCAACACATGCCCGCCTGGTCAATCCTGCACACCCTTAAAAATAAACAAGCACAAACCCGGTCCAGGCCTACAGCGCGTGTGTGCATATTAACTTCATGGCTCATTTCCAGCTCAATACAACACAATGATAGAGCTGGGCAACCTGACTAAAGAAGTAATATCTTAATGTAAGCCTTGATAATATCAGGCTTTGGCAACATTGGCAACACTTGTTGGTATAACAAAGTGCTGCCAGTATAGTATTTCTAATAATCCTGGGTACCATAATATAAGATTTCAACCATATTGAACCACATACATTAAAAATATGTCAGATCCATCAGAATCAGCAGTGTGGCTCCAGGGAGTAACACTAATCTGCTGTATATAAAGGCAGAAAAACTATTAAGATACTCATTTTATGTAATTAATTCTATAGCGATAGGCTAATTTCTCTAATCTGAATTTAGAGTTGATGCCAGCTGGTGCACATGCGACCATTTATTTTTAGGCCTTGGAAACATTGGCATGTCCATCCCTATTACAATATAAATTTTTCATGCAGTGTTCATAACAGCAAACCTGCATGTGCAGCACTTTTTGATATTTACTGCTCTGGGCTACCAAATCTCATCAACTTTTTGCCTTTAACTTATAAGTTAAGTCAAGTCCCATGCAAAGTATTACAGCGAGCAGTCTGACGAGTCAGAGTCCAAGTCACAAGCACTTGTCCATATTATATTAAGTAGATGTGACAGTAGATGATTTGATGAACTGACTAAAAGATGGACTGGCTAAATGATTGCAGGTTTCTTATCACGCCCTGGTTGTAGCTGTCTGTGCTCTTACATTAGAGTTTATGCAGGGATGTCTTACCATTGTAGACCTGTAAGTCTTTTCTACACTATGAATTATCATGGTAATAAAGCAATTAAAATGTAAAATAGTGTAATTTAATCAAAGATGTGTGAGGCAATGTATACTGCAATGTCAGAAGTAATGTGTCTAGATTAGGCATGTGACAGTCCTCAGGTCACAAGTCAATCTCTCTCTCTCTCTCTCTCTCTCTCTCTCTCTCTATCTCTCTCTGAATTGATGAAGATCTTCAAGCCCAGGGGCTTCAATTGTGCCCATAGATTATGCTTTACTCCTGGTCAATATGTAGTTAATCCAGCATGAAATTATATTTTGTTAAAGATGAAAAAAAGAGAGCGCTTGTCATCACTTTTGAATGTTTGTGCCATCAAAATGTAAGGCTTTATAGATAAATACTTGCTCACAGCAGGGTTGGGTTTACTTTATTTCATAGCTGTCACAAAGCATTATGCACCCTTATATCACCAAAGCTGATATGTAAAAGCTATTGGATCAACACTATCTAAGATTTGGGGCACTACACCATCCAGAACTCCCATCTATTTAGTAAGTTGGCTACATCTTATGGAAATTGTATAATCATTACTATTATTAGTATGATAGTTGGTTAAAGTAGTTATAGTATAATGTTGCAAAACAGTATCCAAAAGAAGTGGTGATTGTTAATTCCTTGAGCCCATGCAGTAATGAGGCTGACAACACACTCCAGGTAATTACATTGGTCATTGTCCTTTTTACCCAGTTTGTTACGCAACACTGGTCGTTTTAGCATTCATGTACACTCTGCAAATATATTACTTTTTTTTCCAGAATATCTGAGATAAGTCTAGTAAAATAATGCAGCCAAATGTGTCTTTCCTGAGACTCTTGCGATTTTTAGATTTTAGGTTTTGCAATCTGTACAAGTCATCTGATAAGCTCCAGCAAATAGCCTCTAGTCGCACGTTTCTGTATTATCATTCCGCCCACCGCAACAAACGCACAAAACCAACTGGCCATAGACAGGACAACAAGAAGGGCTTGTCAGTGCGTTTAATAACTAACAACCACACACTGCACATCCATACAGTCTTCTAGCAACCTAGCTGGTGACACAGCACAACAGTGAGGTGGAAAGTGACAAATGGCTGGACTTTGCTGCAAGCTATAGTACTATTATCATTTCACCCACGTATCAAATGAATACAGACCAGAAGTGCAGTAGGTTTGTTTTATTTTTTACATTTCAAATGGATGTTAATAAACAGCCTCACCTGAACAAAATCCTGTTTAACATGTCGTGATTAGGCCGGCTTAGGTGGTTAAACCTAATCCGCAGCGTTGTAATCCTTACTGTATTTCAATATATCAAACATTTCATTTACAGCATACTGGAAGAGGTTATGGCAGAGCAACAGAATGTGCACTGGAAATTATATTTAACAGAAGGAATTTATGTTATCATTAACACATTGCTGATGTTGGCACAATATTCAGAAGATACTGCATGTACTTTCCTCCTTACAATTAGCTAGTACTTCCATACTTTGGTTTCTGCCTCCCTTGTCACCCATTCCATCATTTGCCATTTCTGGGTTGCAACCTCCTCCCCGAACTCTTGGAACCACTTTAAGGACTGACAGGTGTACGATTCCATATTCAGACAACATAACGGCGTCGTCCAGCTGCTTGTCGATGAATATCAGTCGCATGTCTAACAAACACACACACACACACACACACAATTTATTACAAACTTACAATTAATTTCTTTAATGTTATCAAATCAATGAGTGAAGTAGAGAGAACAAAGTCAAAGTGCCACTATGCATGCTCCAATAAACTACACTCCACTTCCAATCCTTTCTACTACTACTTAGAATTACCAGAACCTGAGGTCCATGTCTCAAAGATTATGTTATAGCCCGTTATCTTGGCGACTTTGTTACACACACTTTTTAACACACATAACACTGCTATCAGACGGATTCAGCTTACTAAAACATACCACAGGTTCGGGTGGGTTGAAACCAAAAATATTGCGTGTAATACACTTTCCACTTTCTTTTCCCTCTGTGTCTCTCAAACCGTGGCACTCTGTTGCTTGTGTATGTGTGTGTGTGTATGTGTATACGTGCTCGTGTGAGAGTATGCCTGGGTGCAAGGTAGCAGTGAAAACGTGGTATTGAGTTTCATTAATTTGGGACTCGTACTCATATAATAGCAACTTAACGTTAATGTTAACTATATGATTTAGGCATTATAACTGGTTAGTTTCGAGTGGTTATTTCAATCCTCATGTGTAGATCGCTTGTACAGACTAATCCAAAATGGTACTACCTGGAGGCTCAGAGGAACTGTCCTTCTCTATTATCTTCTCCTTCAGCTGCAACACTGTGATGCTCTTCAACTGCTCCTCAGTGTCGCACAGGTCGATCTCCATGTGCTCACCATATGCATTTATAACTATAACCTGCACAACCATTTCTGTGGTGTTTGTAAGCTTTCGTCGATCTCTCTTCACTTGGTTCAGATTACACAACAGGGTGTGGCTGTGTTCAACTGAAAATACTTTCACTTTCATTTAAAAAGGAACATACACCAGCTTTTCACCTAAACGAAAACCACAAACCTTTAAACCTGGATCTTACCTAGAAACATTTAATTCAACCTTACCTATAAAGTAGCCAATGAGTGGAATTTATTTACTCTCAATAACTTTTATTCCATATTTTGTATGAAATGTAAAGTTCAAAGTCTTTAGGTGGCTTGTTGTTTTTTGTAAAAGCTATGCAGGCAATAATGTAAAACTTTTGTTGATTTCTCATTTAAATTCCCTGTAGCCTACACAGTACATGTCTCTGTTATCTCTAAAACGTTTTGTGTGATTTGTGTGTCTGAAGTTTATGACTGCTCAAAGATGAGCTCTCACTTCATCCCCTGCAGTGGTGTGGCTCCCAGGAAAAAACTCTGCCTGTTTGGCTAAGAAACTATGAGGGAGTTTGCATACATTCACTACTCATAATGTAGCTTACTGCCTTCTTCTGTCACTCTATTCAGGTACTGTTGGATTTATTGTATAGTTCTTTTTCAACTGAAGCCAGTTTATTTGTTCATGTTGCCCCATAGTGAGCATTAAAATTATCTGATATATTTGTTGTATAATGCACTGCTTTTAATTTGCCACTGAAGGTTGTTTCCTTAAAAATTCATCTCTGCTCAATAATAGTTCATCATTAATAACTATCACTTAGGCTAATAAAGGTTCCTTTTATATGCAGAATGTATATTAAGTGTCAAACAGGTGCATGTGAATACATATACTGCATGCTAAACATGGTTAAACAACAGCTAAATAGTATCTTTTATCCACATGCAATATCAAATTCAAAATATCAAATGTATATTTTACATAAGCCTTTAGTAATGTAACGTTACAAAAAAATAGGGGAAGTGAAGAAAATCTCAGTTGTAAGGATAGTAGGCTATCTGGCTGTTAGAAACACAAAGGTGACTTATTGCAGTGGGGCTCAGCTTTTCTTAGACATGAGTAGGGGGGGGCGCCAAGGAAAAAAGGTCGGGAACCACTGACTTATGGAGGTATTCATTTCCAAATAGCGTATAAATTGGCGGTAGTCCGCTGCGGAAGACATGCTTGACTCAAACTTTATTGTGCGTTTATTAATTAGTTTATTAGTTTATTAATACCCAACACTGTTCAAACTGCTCCAAATTCCAAACACCAAGTTCATTGGGTACCAAGGAATACACCTGCCAAGTGTGAAGTAGATCAGATGAACCATTTGAGATATTCAAAAGACAACCGGACACACACACACACACACACACACACACACACACACACACAAACAGAGGGCCCTGCCATTTTAATTGGTTAGCAGCAAGATTTACAAAGCCGAAAAACAGGAAATGGTTAAATAAAAATATTGTAAATTTTTCAATGTTTCTCCCATTATGGACCAATGTAAAAATGAATGTAGTAATCAATAAGTAATAAGTGTTTCTTCGGCTACACTACAGGGTCACCAAAGAACAAAAGGAACATTTTCAGTAAATGGCTGTGAATAATGGATTTAGAGGTACAGTACTACTGTAGATAATACACTTAGAATTGGCTGTAACCATCCCATGTCCCTTTAATCAAGTGTAAGAAACCTGTGTAGACAGTTGGCTTTCCTGAGAAAAGGATGAATAAATGAAAGATGAGCGTTCAGAGGCTCAACGCGAAGCAGCTCAAAAATCACACCGACGGCTTGAATAACTGCATCTGGCACGGATCAGACCAGGGATGCACGGAAATGAAAAATATTGGCCAAAACTGAATTTTTTTCCATTTATTTTGACAATGTTTTCAACATTGCAAAAACTAAATATATTTAAAATATGTTTTTTAAGATTTTGTCTTGCTTTTCAAAGAAAAGAAAATCAATTACAAAACTACAATTTACAAAAAATATTTATTTAACAATGAACGTTTTTAACATTCCAGCAGACATTATACCAACAAGGCACAAAATAACTTACAAAAACAATGAGTAAAATAAAAAATATATTTATTTGGCCATTTTTGACTCCCTCTTATTGAACAAACTACATTAGGCCTATGACTGACTGCTGAAAGACTGTAACGTACTTTGTACGTGTACAACAAAAAGTGCATTGAAAAGAGTGCAAAAAAAGTGGATGACATAAGCCTGGCCTACTTCTTCAGGAAAAGTGGCAGGTTCTTCTTTATGAAAAGTAGCTTCTCACATTAAAGTCGGTTCCTCGTTATTTGAGTAGCGTTAGATCAATAATAGCAAGGTGCGTTTAGGGGGTAAGTGAATGTGTTAAAGTGATGGTTTGGAGTAATTTCACCCGAGGGTCCTTTTCACCATGACCTCGAGCCAAACAACACCCCAGAAGCTTTTTTCAGCTGGGTCAAACACTGGACGAGTTAGCCTGATCAGCTGAATAGCTTAGTGCAGGCGCTAATGGATCCACGTTTGTATCTTGTAAATAGGGCTGGGTACCGAACGTCGATACTTTTATGGCACCGAAAAAAATCAAAAAAAACAATTTATCTTTCGGTGCCAAATTTTGGTTCCAAAAGTGGTGCGGACGGAGTTTGTTGAAGTCACAGAGAGTCACGGTTAGTTTCAAGTGTAGTTACAGTTTTTCAAAACTTCATGCAGACACCGTTTGCTGCGATATGATATTAATGGCGAGCCGAAAGCGGTCGCTGTGCTGTTGACGTTACACTTCTTCTTACTAGACAAGCAGGCACAACGTTGGTTTCTCTGCCCTCAAGGCTGACTGACAGGCTGAGGTTGCAAGGCAAGGCACTTTTTTAACAATACCCAGCCCTATAAATGACCCCACTAATAATGCCAGAAATGATACCAAACTTCTACACTAGTACAAATAGGTGTAAACATAAAACGATGGATTGGAAAGATTGGAAAGTTTGTAAGTACACCAGAAGTTTATATAAATAACACTTGCCAGTGCATAACCTATTTGTACTAATGTAGAAGTTTGGTATCATTTTGGGCATTATTAGTGGGGTCATTTACGAGATACAAACGTGGATCCGTTAGCCCCTGCACTAAGTTATTCAGCTGAACACGCTAACTCTCCCAATGTTTGACCCAGGTGAAAAAAGCTTCTGGGGGGTTGTTTGGCTTGAGGTCATGGTGCAAAGGATGCTAGGGTGAAATTACTCCGAACCATAAATTTAAGCAAGCAGAGCGAGGGGGGAGTAACTAACGTACGTGTGCTGCTGTGTGAAGGAAAAGCGATAGAGAAAAAAAGACAATGTAAAGTGGGTTAACAGTAAACAATAAAACAACAAGCTTCAAGACACGGCTTCATCTGTTGTTAATACTGCAGCATCCCGATCCCTGTCTTCGAACCCAAAACAGAAAAGGTGATACAATATTCTTCTCATTAATGACATGAGATGCAGCGCTAAACAGTCCCCATGTTTGCCGCATTTATAAAGCGCATGTACTTTACACTGGTTGCTATTTGAATGCGTCATCAAAAATGTAATTGTTCGGTAAAATTTATTCAGCCTTTTCATTTATTCGTCTGAGGGATAAAAATGAAAAATAATCTTTTAACTGAACTTTTTTTCAGGCCAAGTCATAAGCTGTTTACATCTACCTATACAGATAGCACCCCTTCTGCGATCGTGCCCTATTGGTTTTTAATGTACAATAAGATGCAAACAACAAAGTAAAGGGAGTATTGCGAGTGTTCTCTTTTCCTGATGAACAAAACAATATTTCAGTACAATCCCACGACTAACCATTGCTGTTCTTTTCTACTGCAGCAATCATATTGTAGAAATGCTTTACCTTACACTCTAATTACTTCAGGCCAAAAGGGACATTTTTTATTATTAATATGCAATTCAACACTAAGTCAAATCTATAAAATCAAGTTTGCAAGACTTTACTGTTTTTATTCAAGGTCTACTAATAATGAAACACAACTTTTCAGTTAAAGCTTTTTTAATTATTTAAATTCAGATAAAAAAGTTTTTACAATAATAAACTGTTTTATTTATCTCAGACACATCTGTGCCTTCTGTTAGCAACAACGCATCAATGATGGCGAGTGGCCTTACCAAATAGTGGTTACCATTAGACTCACACAAATCATGCGAGGAAACCGGTTCCAGGTTTTGTGCTATAAATTAATATTTTATAGCAAAGTTATAAACTGACTATTTTAATCTCATGATTAATTTATGTCAACATACAGTCATAACCTACTTTCATTACAAGTGAAACCAAAATAGGCTATAAGGCTGTCTGTGTATCATAGCACAAACATGATTGACCCTCTCACAACGGTAATAAGGAAAATTATTCTATTGCATTATTGTATTATTATTATTATTATATGTTAACACGCTCAGTCAAAACCTTCCATTGCAAATTGTGAAAGATTGTTGACATATTACATATATAATACTGTTATGGAACGACACAGAATGAGGAACCCAAAAGCAGACGGCCAACACAAAAAGTAAAGGTAAATGTTTTAATGTGTGAAATATATACAATAAATGTGCTGGTGGCAAAAAAGGGGAAGTTGTGTCGAGGGAATCCAGTGGTGAGTGGTGGGTGCTATATGCTCTCCAGAGCGTGCCCCGTGACGTGGTGGGGGTGACCATGTGGTAGGCCTCCTCCAGAATCCAACAAACAATTAAGTCCAATCCGTAGAGAGAGAAGGGCAGGTGTGAGGAGCAAGCAGGCAGGCAGGCAAACAAATGAGCAAGGCAGGCTGCAACCTGAGACAAACAGAAAACTAAGTTAGCCACACAAGCAAGAACACAGAAAATACAGGGAACTAGGATTGCCCCTATACCACGCTTGTAGACTGTACGATCTGGCAACAAGGGGATCACAGAGCCAGCCTTAAATACTGCAGGAGGTTGATGAGGGAATGAGCTTCACCTGGAGCCACCTGCCAGCTAAGCCACGCCCACAGCAATCAGCACAGGCTGCCATGATGACATCATGACAAATACATTGCATTTGGTACAGTTTATACAGGGTACCCCCAGGATTCTTCAAGTTAAATTTACGACTTTTTAAGACCTTTATAATACCACCTAGGCAGAAATTTAATGCCAACTTCACAGCCATATAATGAAAAATCAGTGTGGATTTTAAGGTCTGAGAAAAGAATGATTTACCAGGTAAAGACATTTTAAATATAATACTCAACAATAATATTTAGTTCACAATAGCTTTGTAAGGCGTGTTTGTAATCTAATAACATCAAATAATAATAAAGTATTTGAATCACTTTTATGCTATGAAACTTAAAAAACAAATTAAATAGGATGATAAAAAATTAAATGTGTGCATTATGGAGGTGTCACAATTAGTTCCACCTTGGCTAGATAAGACAATATAATGTAATATAATATGCCAATGTAAATGCCAATTGCTTCAGTGATTGTTTCATCCCGTTCTACTTATGCGTCTAAAGGCTGCTTAATAGCAGCGGGAATAAAGAGTTGGGCTCCGGGGTTTTTTTCTCACCCCGGTGACACCGTCAAATGTGCGTTAGCATGTTAGCTGCGTTTCAAACATACCCTACCAAAGGTGGAGCACTGCCTACACCAGTCATCATCTTATTCACAACCCTCTCTCCGTTGCTAGCTGATCAGGAACCGGCAGGCGGGTCTTCCAGCTCCCCCGTTTTATTAGCGCTAGACTGACTCACACGCCAATCCGCTTGCTTGTGCTAACCTCAGCCCCATTGCTCTCATCCTCGTCCGCCAGCTGGTCCACATCTCTGGCCAGATATTCAGACACTTGCCCATTCTAACCGACGAGCTAACGATAGCTTGTTAGTAGCACGGTGCAAGACGTTTTGTTTTCTTTCTTGACAACTAGAGATGCACCGATAGACCGGCCGGTGACCGGAATTGGTCGATTTTCACGTCATCGGCCATGACCGGCGACCTTCCGGTCAGTCTGACATTTACCGATTGTAATGCCGGTCAAATTCAGTCGGGCGCCGCATGATTAACATTGTGCAACATCAGCACCACACATGCACATGCAGGGTTTCCGCTATATGCATGTAGCAGCGGGGCACTTTCGCTCAATCAGCTGTTTATGAAATGTCATAAAGTCGTAATTATACACGGCTCTGCAGAACCGTCTGTTCTACTGAACACTGGCGAACGGTCAGCCGCTCTCTCTCTCCCCTCTGAGGCTGAAAAACTGGAACATGAAAACCGCACTCACGCAGGTCCTGTGAAATATGACAGCTACAGTTTATTGGAAAATAGCGTTGGGCACACTAACTGATGAATGTACTGTTTATCAGACCCCAGATGAGACAAGAAGCTAACGTTAGCAAACACTGTGGTCCCTCTGCCTCTGACGCCCTGCTGGCCGCTGTAGGAGACGCTGTGTTAAAAAAAAAAGCATGTGTGTGTTTTGAGAAATATCTTTATACTGCATTAAGGCTATATTTATTTTATTTTTTATTTGTTATTTATATATTATTTTATTGTCATTACCTGTTTTCATACATACAGAAGTTTAGTGTGATAAATATATCAAATTTGTTTAGTTGGATATTGGATGTGAAAAGAAGGAAATGGTTCTTCCATAACATTGCACTTTAAATGTGTGTTCATTTCCCACACTAGGAGTAATTTATAGTTCTATTTTATAGCAATCGATTATCTGTTCAAAAAATGTTCTATGTTCTATGCAAGATGTAAAATTTTCTATTAAAGAAAAGATACAAAATAAATATTTGTGTGTGAAGTGGTGAAAGTGGTTAGAAAAAATGAAATCGGAATCGGCTAAAATCGGTATCGGCTGGTCAAACTCAATGAAAAAATCGGAAATCGGAATCGGCCTAGAAAATTGTAATCGGTGCATCTCTATTGACAACTGATTGATCCGCGCCCGAGCTTGGATGTTTAGGATCAGAGCTTTCTCACCATGTCCATGGATTTAAGATAAAACACCACGTTACGCCGTTATTATTGTTATAGCCTAGCTATATCCATGTGTCGCGCACCCCGCGTCCGCGCCATGGTCCACGCACACTCTACGATCAAGAGTGTAAAGAAAAACACTACGTAAATAGTACCTGTACTGTTGTATTACATCCCAGTCACACGCTTATATACTGTCTATGGTCACACAGAGTAAACTGTAAAGTCACACACAAAGCATTTATTTAGGACGTTACGGTAATTATTTCATCCTTCGAAAGGACAAGACATAATTTAAGACCTTTGTAAACGAAATGTGTAACTTTGTGAACGTTATTTAAAACTTAAAAAAATGTTCTCATCGGATCTGCATCGATCTCAGATATGGCATTTCTAAAATGAAATTGACGGAAATCTGTCTAACGACGGAGAACTTTAATCCCTGTGAACACAGAATATTTTTGGTTGCTATTTTAGGCCAAACAATTTCAGTTGCCGAACATTCGGTGCATCCCTAGATCAGACCAATATTTACAGCACCTACAGTGAACCACAATAACTTTACCTATAGCTAGAGTTGTGCTACATGGGTTGTGATTAAAAATGTCAAACACAATCGTCAGTCTTACCTCCAAACGGCAGATCCTGCTGCTGTTCAACGTTCCATTCAGCAGTTTCGAAACACCATTGTGGTGAACCAGCAATCACAGTTTAAAGGGTCAAACTCCTGTCTTGATCTCAAACAAACTTTTTTACTGCCAATCACACAGGAACAGATGGCTCGTTCTGAAAATAGTGTTCAATAGTTCAAAAACAGAATTAACTGAGGCTGGGGGAATATTTTTCATGAAGTGACCCTGCTTAGCGGCATAGTAGTCAATATACAGGAGTAGAAAACTATTGCATCAGAAGAGGTGTACAGTATTTCATTAGACCGTGCTGCTTTGCCGCAGTCTGGGGATACTAGTATTTGAACTGCAATACCAATACATTTAATTCTGCATTCTTCCAAAAAGAACATCTATTTTCAACTCAACATCTTTTTCTCCACTCCTTCCCACTTCATCCATTGTCCCCGCTTAGCTTAGCAAGCTGTTTTGGCACAACTTACTGTTTCCTCCGCTGTATTAGAATCACTGCCAATTTCCCTTTTTTGTGTGGCTGTTTTTTTGTTCCATTCTGGTTTGATTATGCCAAGACCAAGACCCCCATGACCTTGCGGTACATGCCATATGATATGCCGTGTCTTCGTGCCAATTGTGCTTGCTGAGTCGCTTCTTATGGGTTCATTTCACACTCTGTTAGAGAATAGTGGCCTTATGCAGAGCATGCAATGCAGAGAAGATCTTTCTCTGCAGCTGCACATCTGTTTCTATAAGCTACGTGGTTGTCCCTTTAAGTAGAAACTGAAAGTCAACCCAATAAATCCAATGACAATGGCTTAGCTCTCATTAAAGTCTCATTAAAGTCTTGAAAATGCAAATTAGTTGAAAAGTGCATGCCAACATACATGTCAGAAAATATTACCAATCTTTTTTGTCAAAGTAGATTAGTTCTACTCACGTCCCGCGCTATCAAGGGAGGCCATCTTTCATTGTCTTCGATTCTGCAATCTGAGCTTTGAAGATAGACATCAGTAATAGACCAACAGGCAAGAATTTTAAACCACGTTCTTGAACTCTTATCAGCGTAACAGTGTGCCATAATAAAGCTGAAATTCATTTAAAAGAAATTACATCCCTCAGTATTACCTGAAATTAAGTCACGCTAAGTGAGGGTGGATATTCCCAAAGTGTATCCAACCTTGGTTTAAATTTATCTTGGATTTATAGGGATGAATATTAAGTCTGAGCTGACTTTTGTGTCCAGAGACTGAGGGCCTACATAGAGGGAGAGGAAGTAAAGTAGCTGAAAGGCACAGTGATATATCTGAGATCAATGAAGTAAACTCTAAGGGACTGTGATACTCAGTGTTAAAAAAAGGGTGTGTGTGTGTGTGTGGGGGGCGGGGACTAAAACATTGGTACCCAGAACAAATACAACACACTGACAGCAGTACTCTGTGTTTAGACTGAGTCAGGCCTGTTTATATTGTAACTTAATGTTACCTTAAAATGTTCCTGTATAATAAACGAAAAAATGAAAATGAAAGTACAGGTTACTGCTATTATTATTCTCTGCTTTTTTAAAGGTTTGAAGTGAAGGGCTATGGCAATTAGGGGAAAGTTAGTCTGGATCAACGGAAGTACATTTCCAGGATGAAGCCGGACATCCGGCGCATGTCAGGCTGATGTCAGGCTTTGCCCTTCACCTTCCGCTCTCTGTGTGTTGCCATTCTCGAAATCCCTTCGCTACGGGAAACAACAACAACACTTCGAGCTAGCAAGCAAATGGCAAGTTTTGATAAACATTTGGATTGTGCAAGAAGGCAGGCCTGCTTGGTTCTTTTGGTGAATGATTGTAAAGATTTACAAAGAATATGTTTACGGCATTTACTATCTAGCTGGGAAATTTTGGGACCGATTGGCGAGGATTATATGGACCAAGCATACACAGCGATACACTGTACAAATGTTCCACCAAAACAAGTTCTCACCTAGACTATTTTGCAGAGCCACCGCCGCTGCATCCGGAGCTTAGCTTGTGATTGGTTTAAAGAAATGCAAACAACCCAAAGCATTTTTTTTCTCCCATCCTATAATGTATCTGTGGTGTAGCCAGACTTTACTCCACAGCGCTGTGGAGATAGGTCTGGCAATGCGAGTCTAGAGGACAGTCAGATAAATGGCGTTCTGTTGCTTCATCTTGGAAGAGAGGGGGACACAGCTCCAGTTCACTTGGAGAGCAGCTCTCCACTGACAGGGCCAATCGGTACACTGTACAGTATCTCCAACAGCTGGACCCAAAAAGCCATTAACACAAATTCTTCCATCATCAAGCCTATACTGAAGCAAGGCCTGCATATCAGATTAGCCATTGCATGCTACATCCACACATTGTTTACTGGAAGGCAAACCATCCAAAGTTCATATGGCGTGTTTATGTCTGATCACATTTTTCATGAATATATACTGCAGACTGGAGAGAATCCTTTAAATACAACCTTGCAATGTTTACATTTTAATATGCTAATGTTGGCTTGCTAAACGTCAGCCGTAAACATTGACATCAATTTGAGATGATGGCAGTGCAAGGTATTAAAAAACAAAGTTATCAGTTACATTCACACTAATATAATACACATGCAGTGAGTTTTTGATGTGGGTGTTGCAATGAAATAATGCTTTTAAGTTGAAACAATAAAATCACATTCTTCTTTGATGTGAACACGTCACAAAGCAGGTAGTCAAAGTAGACAATAAAGTGGGTGTGCAACACTTAAACCATTATAACTTAAAACGTGATAAAAGTTCAATCACAGCTATTCAAAGCTGTGGAACTCCAAAGTGACTTTTTCATTGTGTTCAAAGAACATGTTTTAAATTACTTTATGCCTCAGCTTCAGTGTTTTTTTTTCAGAGCATTGCACCTGGCCAACTAGATGCATTATGTCAATGCAATTCAGAACACAATCGTTGTAATGGCAAAACCCCATGAAAATTAGGTCTTGAAATTTAGTGGAATCGTCCTCAACAAATGTGCCCTGTGAAGTTTTCTTGTAACAAACATATGTTATGTTTATATTCAGCATTATTCAACAAAATACACTGTGTATACTTGAGGTCTAACAAATGTGTTGAGTGCGTTTCCTTCCGCATAAAACATTTGCAAAGCCAATTTTTTATTTCCGTTTGTGTTTTAAATCCAGCATTGTTTACATCCATGTTTATTAGCTTGCCATTTTCTTCTTATCCGTCTTTGTTGGTTCACTGAAGCATATCTTGGCATGTTACCTCCCCCTGTAGATCAGTGGAATAGTGCGACACCATTGGTAGGACTGTGTATCACGTCACCTGCATGCGCACATGTGCATGTGCGATCTGACTTATAAACATGTCTACTGTGTTTATCAAACAGATAGTATGCTCCATGTTTAAATTATGTGCTACTAGGTCTTAAATGATGGATATTGGGGCTGCAACTAATGGTTGTTTTCATTATCAATTCACACCTATTCTAATCTAATTCACTTACTATAACCGCCAAACCCCACACACAAGCTCAGCCGCTAGGCCACCCAAAATCCATATCACCGATTTATAATAAATTCCTAAAGCTAGTCTCAATCACATCTCAAAGTTTGATGATTATCCCATGCCCTGGGTTGAGGAAGTGGCTGTTGTGATGATGAAGCCAAGTCTTTCAAGAAGAACCCATCATTCACCGAACTGCAATTTCTTAAAATAAACCCTCCTAGCCATTCCAGCCAGTCCAGAGAGAAACTTTCATCGGCTGCCTTTGTGTTTTTGATTATTATATTGCACTTCTCTCACCACCTACCCATTGCCACACACACACACACACACACACACACACACACACACACACACACACACACACACACACACACACACACACACACTTTCAACGAGATTGTAGACTGTTGATTCACAGAAGATATGATGCAATTTCCTGCACCAAGCCTCAACGGGTTTCTAAGATACAGCTAGAAAACTGGTCTGACCAGCTCTGCAACTTCATGAGTAGTGCCAAAATCTACAGCTCCACTCCGTGCATGCCTGCCCTAGCATGTTAATAACACTGTAGAATAATCAGAAAAGGCTAACTGCGGTATCAAAAATCCTAAAATGTGTTTTCAACTTTGATTAAATCTGATTTGTAAGGCATTTGCTGTTTCAAATGACATGACAGGGAAAGATAATACAAAGGCAAAAAAGCTTCT
Source organism: Perca flavescens (assembly GCF_004354835.1). Classification (NCBI taxonomy): domain Eukaryota; kingdom Metazoa; phylum Chordata; class Actinopteri; order Perciformes; family Percidae; genus Perca; species Perca flavescens. Next base: position 22,786,952 of record NC_041340.1, read on the forward strand.
GCACAGGAGCTGATATACGGTATATTACTTATATGCCTGCTGCTTCCTAAAAATATAATTGACCACTTTTGCTTGGTTTATTTTTGTAAAAGGAGACGGATACCACTGGGCGGCACACAAGGGCTTGCAGCTGATCACCCACCCACCCCCACCACACTACCAGTCCTCCACCCCACTATGGCTTAATACTCATTCTTACAGGAACACTGCGGCTCACCAGCCAGGCCAGGGTGGGGGTGCACTGCAGCACAGCAGGCTCACTTCATCTATAGTGACTCAGATTTCCCTCTATTATCTTTGAGGAAGGACAATGATTTTGTTTCAGGCTTTTTCTTTGACATTGGATGGTGTATGAAACTCTGTGGCATCGAACATATTAAATAATAATTTGACAGGTGAATTAAACTCACATGATGTACAGATATCATATCTTAGCATATTTTAGATTATGGACAGTTAGGTACAGTATTTATACCCAAAGATGCATTCTGCTCTATAGTAGGCTTGGATCTAAATATTCGATTATTTGGACATTCGTTCATTGGGTAGGTAATCTATTTTTTGTTTTTCCTTCAATACTGTAATAAAGTTGAGACAGATTCATGTTTTGCAGAAACGCAACCCGACAGTCAGGAAACTGGGGATCAGACTTGTCAGTCCGTTTTGATTTGGTGTGAGAGAAAAATCACTGCCTCTATCGTCCTGATCAGCCCCCCCCATGACCGCCACAACCGAAGCTTCAAGTATTCGCTGTTGATTAGTACCGAAGCTTTGAAGCAAAAAAAAAAAAAAAAATTGTATTCCGGACAGCCCAATAATATGGTCACCGTTCTGTAACTACCAGTCTGTGTGCTTGTCGATTTGTACACGTCGATACAGGTATCTGGATTTACACGTCTGTCTGTCTCGGCTATCAAAACAAATCATATTGCCTCTCCTTCGAGACATGAAGTTGCCCATGCAGTTTTCTGCTGAAAGAGGTCTTCCAGCTTGGAGGTTAATCTGGGATTTGTGGGGCTGTATGAATCAGCATTAAGCCCCTGACATTGACATAATAGTGAGGTTGCGTTCTCAGACACAGTTTAACAGAGTAATGGAGATCTCATTGCTGATGTCCGTGAAGCCAGTCTGGAGAAGGCCAGATTGCTTCAGAACTCAGTCTGCTGTCCTCATCAGTCCTGCTATCAGGCTGGGCTGTTGGAGCTGACCCCCATCCCATATCACCCAGACCAACATCTCTGTCCCCCTGTTACCATCTCCTCAATTATGCTACTTCTTAAAAGTGAAAATAGAAAAAAATATGAGCAATTTTAAGTTTTGACAGTAATGCCATGTTATTTTATCAAAGAAAGAATTATGAATATAAAAATGTCCAAGTATAGTAAAGAAATTGCAAAGAGATTTACTTGCAATAAATAAGACACCAAATAGACATTCTATCTTTGTATTGTAATACATACAAGTTCCCCTTTCACGGTTTTTAATTCTATGGCCATCTCTACTGCTCCTATAAGCATTCATGTAGCAAGAGAAAAATGTGTTTGATCATACCACAATATACACCACTGTAGATATTTGAAAGAAACTCCACTCAAAACGATAAAGAGATGTGACTGACAAGGTCTTTCTGGGTGGGAGATCTCAAACTAATGCTGAGGTGGTTCGGTGGGGTAATGCTATGTGGGAGGTGCAGCGATTTTCATTTCCAGAATCAATTCTGTCAGCACTGTAGAGAGATCATGAACTCGCGGACAATTATCCCACTGATACCAAGAAGAGTCCAATCATAGCTTAGTAATGGTGTTCCCTTTTTTATTCTCCGTGAAAAGCCTCTAAACATAAGCTATAATCACTCTCACACAATTGCAGCCTAGCACCTCATTTTTCTGAATGGTCTCCTAAATTTACTAGAGGTTAAACTGGTCATTTACCCTCTTGTTTTAATTTGTCATACCTTGAAAGGAATAGGGCTGGGTATCGTTCAAAATCTTTCGATCCGGTGCCAATTTTGATACCTCAGTTTTGATACTGGTTCCTAACGCTACTGTTTTCAATACCATATGTTTTAAAATCCATTTCAACATCAACAAAAATACATTAAACATAAATCTTTTATTTTTCATGACATGGCACTGATCTCGTCTTTGCTTGGAATTTTCCCTCTTGCTGCCTGTGTGAAGGGATTGACACTTTCTGGTATTGTCTTCCTATTCCTAACATCAGGGTGGACCGGTGCAGAGGCTAATGTGAAGGGGGAAATAGAGCTAACGCTACAGCAACCGACTAGCAGCACAAGCTAAAGTGGTAGTCAACGTTATGGGGATGCATTCGGTTTAAGTAGTGAAATTACACTTATCTGTCAAGTATTTCTAAAATGTGTAACCTTAACGTTACATTGGAAAAACAAAGATGTTGCCTGGTCAACGCAGAGTTGCATCCACACATTCAAACCACTCACGTTAGCGTAAACAATTACTTTAACTTCTGTTCGCTAAAAAGGTTATCTTTCTGACCTGCTACAATCCCAGAAATGCCAGATGATGTTGAAGGGGGCGGGTTTGACTGCGAGGAGGTGAAAGGCTCCTCTGGTTCCATCTTTTTATAGTCGAATACCGTGCAACTTTCCGCCTTAATATTGATCCTGTGCATGGTCAAGTGCTTCATTAAATTGGTGGTATTGCCGCCTTTGGTTGGAATACTCTTAGCACATATGTTGCACTTTGCTGACTTTATGGAGCTAAATCAGGGCCAAATGTTTTGTTCATTTGAAAAAAATATATATAGTTGAAAAAATAAAGCTTGAAATTGAAAATTTAAGTTTTGGTCAAAACTTGGAAAAAATAAAACCATGTATTCAAACTTAAAATAAGTGTACCAATTTTTCTTTCAGTTTGAATAAAATATAGATTAAATTCTGGAATTATTTTGAATAAATTATAAATTTTCATTTTTCACTTTAATATTTGTTTTCAGTTCCACATTTCATGTTTTCAGATTCAAAACTATTTTTTTACGCCTTCAAATCTTTTTTTTTTTCGGTTTCAAATCTTTTTTTTTCGTTTTCAGATCTGTTTTTCACTTTCAGATAATTTTTTTTCGGTTTCAGACTTTTGGCCCTGATTTTGCGTGGGGGCGTGGCTTCCACTCAGAGGGGCGTGGTATTATGAGTGACAGCCTAACAACGAAGGCAGAAGACTCCTCTGTCATGTTGACTTCAGGAAATGGTGTTACTGTGAGAACTATGACTGAATGCTTTCTATCCACTATATACATGTGATGTTTACTTAATAAACTGATGCAAGTGACAAAGTTCCATTTAAAAATTGTATTGGACAACACATGGTACCAATTACACTATAAGAGCAATAAACTGATTGTGCAGTTCGGCAGGAACAATGACTTCTCCCACTTCCATGTATGACATTGAATGTAGCACCACAGTATTCACTCGGCAGTCAGCATAGCGTCCGCTCCGCCAAGGCAACCTGCTGGCGCAGCCCACAGGTAAGACATGTGAAAGATATTAGCCTTTTGAATAGATACTTTGGGACATTATCCCCGCAGTGGCATTTTTTTTTTTTTTAACACATAAAGGGAAAATAGGTGGACAGCTGGAAAGGAAGCATCGCTAGCACAAAAGTTAGCATTAACTAACGTTAGCTTCACACTAGCTGGTGTTTTTACACCAATTTTAGTGTCCAGCTCAAGTTTTTACTTTTTAACGTGTAGTGGTCTTTGTTAACCTCTGTTTGTCAGAATGACCATAACTCGACAGTGGCTGCCTGCAGCCGTACAGCCTTATAAATGTAAAACATTATAGATAACTAACATTGCTAGTGTTACCTTTTCATGGTTAGTTTAAACAACATAACTTGTCCTGGTCCGCTTTGTTAATCAATCAGTCAAAGCTTTTATTACGGACACACATGGTCCAGAAAACAGACAGTAAGACATACAAATACAAAAAGACAAGTTAGTGTATTCTGATACTTAAGTTAGGCTGTGGTAGAAGCCTTCAAAGTTTGCCCACTTGGCATATTTTGTAAGGCATAACTGTCATGCTGTTACATGTAACGTTATAGTGTAAAACGTAATTTATCAGGCCAGAGCATTAATGTAAAGTCATATTTGTCTACTCTATAAAAGGAGACCTTCTTCACTGCAGCCAGTGTCAAGTTATGGTCATTCTGACAAACCGAGGTTAACAAAGACCAATACACGTTAAAAAAAAAAAAACTTGAGCTGGACACTGAAATTAGTGTAAAAACACCAGCTAGTGTGAAGCTAACGTTAGTTAATGCTAACTTTAGTGCTAGCGATGCTTGATTGCCAGCTTTGTCCAGCTGTCCACCTATTTTCCTTTTATGTGTTAATCACAAAAGAAATGCCACTGAGGGGATAACGTCGCAAAGTATCTATTCAAAAATGCTAATATCTTTCACATGTCTTACCTGTGGGCTGGTGCCAGTGAATACTGTGGTGCTATAAGTCATACATGGAAGTGGGAGAAGTCATTGTTCCTGCTGAACTGCACAATCTGGCACAGTTTATTGCTCTTATAGTGTAATTGGTACCATTTGTTGTCCAAAACATTTTTTTAAATGGAACTTTGTCACTGGCATCAGTTTAAGTAAAAATCACATGTATATAGTGGATAGAAAGCATTCAGTCATAGTTCTCACAGTAACACCATTTCCTGAAGTCAACATGACAGAGGAGTCTTCTGCCTTCTTTGATAGGCTGTCACTCATAATGCCACGCCCCTCTGAGTTGAAGCCACGCCCCCCACACCAAATCAGGGCCAAAAGTCTCAAACCGAAAAAAAAAATATCTGAAAGTGAAAAACAGATCTGAAACTGAAAAAAAAAGATTTGAAGCCGTAAAAAAAAGATTTGAAGCCGTAAAAAAAATAACTTTTGAATCTGAAAACATGAAATGTGGAACTGAAAACAAATATAAAAGTGAAAAATGAAAATTTATAATTTATTCAAAATAATTCCAGAATTGAATCTATATTTTATTCAAACTGAAAGAAAAATTGGTACACTTATTTTTAGTTCAAATACATGGTTTTATTTTTTCCAAGTTTTGACCAAAACTTAAATTTTCAATTTCAAGCTTTATTTTTTCAACTATATATATTTTTTTCGAATGAACAAAACATTTGGCCCCGATTTAGCTCCATATGACTTGGCATCCACTTTTATAAAGTGTAGCCACACTTTAGACCTCTTTGGCATTGTAAAACGATGTGGTAGAACACATGAGGAAAAAAACAACTACACTTGTGTTGTGTGACTGCGAGTATCTTCAGAAATCCTCCCCGTCACGTAGTATGTTACAGGCTCACACAGACCCAGCCGCTTCGGCTTTTGGAACCGAAATTTGCCACCGAAAGATAAATAATTTTTCGATACTCATAGTATTGGAGTTTTTCGTTCGATACCATAAAAGTATCGATGTTCGGTGCCCAGCCCTAGAAAGGAACGTGGATAATTTCTTAATAGGGGATCTAAATCATTAAAGATGCAGTAGGTAAGACTTATAAAACTAACTAAGGAGGGGAGGGACTGAGAAGTTGTCGATGTTCAAATTCTTTGGCTAAGTCCTGGATCTTCACAGTCTTACCTACGGCCCCTTTAATTAAACTCTAGAAAAACAACTCACTATGCAACACAGGTATACACTCTCCTGAAAATCAGACTGAAGTGCAACTACTGAAAAAGATGCTTATGTGATCAAAGTGGTTGGCATCTAACAGAGGAGTGGCCATATGGGAACCGCCATGATGAAATTCTGTGCCCCTCCAACATTTTTTCTTCTTCTAATTCATAGAAAATGTGAACCTAAATGTGTACTTATTGCTGTAATTTATATGTTTAAAACTGAATTATAAATCGTGATACAATATGTAATTGCTTAAACATTCTGTGTGTCTGACATTCAGGTTATAATAACGATAACGTAAAGCAGATCCCTTGCTGATCACTTTTCTATGCAGTTATGAAATAGCTTCTAAAAATGGGCATCACCACTGCTAGTGTTTGTTTTACAGTAGGTGTGTGGCCAATCTGGGGTATTTTTTTTTGCTGCAGATTAATCCGTAGGTTGCACACATCCAATTGTTTTGGCAATTACGCACAAAAACCCACAGCCCACCCATCAGAATGGTAGTGTCGACCATGAGGCAAATTGAGGATCTCATATTCTGAATTTTGGGGTTGAAAAAAACAACGAGACAATGTGATGAAAAGAACACCCAGCATTGGCAATATATAGTTGCTTTTTCACGTTATCATGCATAACCAACTAAAACCGACCATAAAAATTTGTTGCAATCGCCAAAACCTCTTGATCAAGAGTTATCCCCAGTAGACAGGCAATAGGAATGAATCATACTTTGTAAATAAAAGTAAAATGAAATAAAAAAAAAATTTAAATCACTTTAGAACATTTTGTAGACCAGTGGACATCTGTTATGGAGTTTGTGAGATCTGATAGCCAATGCCCCTAGCTTTAATTAGCTCACAACACTGGGCATAACCATTACACCAATTATCTTTCTTCGGGCATCCACAGGGAGGAAATGTTACCCACGGCATATTCTCTATAGGGGATGCTTTGGCAGCTGCACATCTAATTACACCTATGGGGAGAATCTCTTGGATATCAGAATGGTCCAATTTATGCTCATACTGGCCAATTAACAGCCCCAGTATGCCCATGGCAATGACTGAGCGTTTAGTGTTATTAAAAATACACAATGTACATGTGTCATGAATGTATTATGTCTTGAGTTATGCCTACTGTGTACAAGTGTGATTGAAGCATATAAGGCTTAACCTCATCCACTCAACCCTGTATTCCGTGTGTAGTGTTTAATTGTATGAATATTTCAACAGTTACTGCAAGTCCTTTCACATGTCGTATCAGCAAGATCGCAAGTTTTTAGACACCCACTTGAATAATTCATTTCAACACAATTTCATGCAATCCTCTGTGTTTCACACAGAACTTGGATAATGGAAAGCCCAAAAGTCATCAGTGGGCTTTTTCCTGTATTAATACCTCATGTTATCCAAATTCTACCTATGAAGATTATTTCTTTTCTTTATTTCCCTTTGAGAAACTGAATCCCCACAAACAAAAACACACACTCATGCATATGTTATAGTGAGTGAGCCACGCATTGGATATTCACTCTCAAAAGGTCAGTAGAAGATCTGTCTAATATACTTGTTTCCAAATTGCCTATTTGGCTCAAACAACAACATGGAAAATGAGAAACACAGTATTTCACATTTCTATACACCTCATGTAAAGATGTGAGTGGAAATGTGAGCTGCAGATTAGACCTATACACTTATTTCAATATTTTTCCATTCAAAGTAATCAGAGATTAACTTTTCAAAAGGTCAGTTGGAATAACAGCCTACGGCAAACTTGAGGCACACCGTTTCAGGAGGGTTCATGTTCAATAATGTATGAATGCATGCTGTTTCATTAAAATATATCCCAATTCAGTGATGTCTTTGATGAATATCCCATTGCTGAGATAACCCTTTTATGCAAATAAAATGTCAGTGTTTTGACTGTTTTTTGGCCAGAATTCAGAGTGAAATGACTCAGTGCCCATTTTACAGCTGGGCAGCTTTGAGACCAATTTGGCATCCCATAGTCAGCCTGCTCCCCATAAAGCAGGATGGCACTCCCAGGGACGTAGCACAAAATTCTGGGCCCTGTAGAAAGGCATTCTCTATGGGCCCCTCCCTGCATCCACAGCTCTTCTTCTTCTTCTTCTTCTAGCATCTTTTTGGGCCCTCCTCACATGAAGGTCCTGGGTATTCAGTCCCCTTTCCCCCCCCAGTCCGACGCCCGTGGGCTCTCCGGAGCTGTTTCAGCATTACTGATGATCATTCTGTGCTTTGTCATGCACTTGCATGCAAGATTGGGACAGTCGCTAATTCATGATAAAGCTCATACATAATACATGTCTGTATTTCTTTGATATACTAGTTGACTGTCTAACTGCAGTTACTACGAGTCAGCAAGACTAGAGGGTGACAATCTTTGTTGGGTTTTCTTTTTATTTAGTTATTAAGCTTAATGTGCTATGTGATATGCCCCATTCTTTATGAAAATATTTTGCAATGCACTTTGCTTTAGGTCCACTGGTATGTCAGTTTATCCATATGGATAAGGGTCATTTTTATTGAGCCATTCAGCTGACATGCTAGGATGAATGCAAATAAAAGCCTCTGGAAACTCGGAAAACAAATGAGAATGCTTCGACACGTGGAAATTATAGATTTTAATATTTTTCCCCATACAGTTTCCTGGTGCCCTCCTAGACTTCAGATTAATGACAGGCCACTTCATTTCCAGATTTTGAGTGAGAGCAAGGTTGCAGGCCTTACCTACAGCAGGTGACCACAGGTTATCCCTTTGATAGAGAGGGTCATGGTCTCACCTGCTTCGCCCTGCCACTTGGCAGCCTGCCTTTTTCACACTCCTGTCTTGTGCGCATGAGAGCTGACACTGAGGCCACTGGCCCTTACTTGTTTGTTTTCAAAGCAGTTGCCAGAGTTAAGTGAACTCTAACGACTGAATAAACACAGAAGTAGATGCACATTCTGTAAATATTAGAAGCACATATGAACATAAAGCATAAAAGGTGATGTTACTCACTATTTACTAACTTAAAACGTACTGATACATTTAAATCTTTGATAAAATAGTGTGTCTGCAATAAAATATGATTGCGTGTTTAACACGGCGACATATTTGAATTAACCTCAAGTTCGAAAGTAACTTTCTTGATTGGTCAACAAGGAAATGAAAATGCAAACTATACAATACACCTGATTGCTTCATGGTCAATTAAGGCTTAGGGGGAAACAGATGAAATCAATGCTGTTCTTCCAGGGGATTTAATGGAGAATTAAGACATGTTAGGAAATGTCGAACATCTCCCACCATTAAAAACGTTAGGGCTTGTGTGGGAGTCTGTGTAAATAAAAGGGGGCAATAATAAGCTCCCTAGTCCTGATAATTGCAGTCAATTTAGCTATGAGTAGATGTGAGGGTGAATGGAGCTCGTGTTATCTACATGGGACCAGCCTGTGATAGTAACGCCCCAGTCCCAGGGTCCTGGGAGACTAATAACACAGTAGGATTACTGAGCGCTCACTCTGCTTGCACCAAGGACACTTGCCAATAACAACTTTATCTGTCTCCTCCATATGCCTTGGGTTTTGGCATTTGTAACTGCTGGAAATTAAGAATCGCTTTGTTTTGTCTCCAAGCTGGGGATGGCTGACTGTGGCTGTAATCAAGACAAAAAAAGATTATTTCAAAAACCTTTTTGATAAAACCTTGAGCAATTTCATCATGTTACTGTCATTTTGCCAAGTCCTTATCAGTTGATTAATCGGGGCAAGTTGTCTGCTGAAGACAACCATTTGAGGTTTCGAAGGATTTTATGTGACTGCAGTCCTCATCCTTAACAGGGATGTCATTATTATAGCACCTACTAGCCTATTAATGGGGTCTGACAAAGACCTACACATTTTGATTTGCACAGATTTAGCAAAGCCGTTTTAACCTCCATCATTTTATGCTGTGTCTCTTAACCATTCCTGTCATTTTCCAAGCTGAACTTCAAATGTTCTGTACTTCTAGATGTGCAATAGTGAATCTATCATACATACTATATTATATTTTCGGGTTTGGGACTTTGAAGATGTCAACCTCAGTTTGGAAAAATATAATTTTCACTACTTTCTGACAAGTTGTAGACAATAGAATTATTCTATTGATCAATTAGTCAGGAAAATAATCATCAGGTAGATCAATAATCAAAAATGCAGTCATAGGGTCCATCTAAGAAATTTAGCACCATGAAGATTATTTCCATAATGCTGTCTTAACCCTCTTGATCATTCAATTCAATTTTAATTCAGTTGTATTCAGAGTGTCAAATTACAACAGGTGTTATCTCAGGACACTTTACAGATAGAGTAGGTCTAGACCACAGTCTATAATTTACAAAGAAAAAAGTCGAGCCCTGTTCATATTAATTAACAAACTGGACTTTGGGGTCAAGTGTAGTTGTTCCGGGCCTAGGTCCTGGATGTGAATGACCCCTTACTGCATTATATTCCATTATATTTTTAATTGTTACCTGCCACCAACATTTTGTGTTTTCTTTAACATAAATAGACGTTTTCATCATAAATTGGTGCCTAAAAATGTATCAGAATGTAGAATATTAAGTCTTTGACGCTCAATATTTCCAGGGGGAGGACCCCAAGACCCCCTACTTGTCACCATAAAAGGCCCATTCTGAGCCAGGAAAACCCTGCAACATGATCACATTTCCCTGTAAAATACATAAACAACTGGTTGCTCTTGTTGCAAAGCACGTCTTCTTTGCACTTCCTGCTTGTAAGGCTCTATTGCATACTGGTGCCAAAGAACTAGTGCTATCCTCTCACACCTGATGTACAAATGCAGATGTTCCACCTTTAATTTGTGCCATTGTGCCACACTGCATGTTAAGAAAAATGTTGCCCCTCTTCCCTGAAATGAGGCAGATGCTCCAGACATTGTTGCACTATAGGGAACACCTGACATTAACACAGTGTTCTTCAGGGCTGTGTTTAATATGTATAGGAGCACTTTTCTCTTTTAGCAGACAGCCTTCATTGGTGTGCCTCACTGTCTCACTAGCTTGAAGAGATAAATTAAAACACTGACCCCCATCCAATCTAGCATGCACAGGCCTGAGGTGATGAAGTAAAGCACTTACGGAAACGTTTTGAAATCCTGTCAGATGGGTTTAAATCTGTTTAAACATACTTATCTCTCACGTGTCAAATGATGGTGTAGAGTTCAAACCGTGTACTCAGCCTTGTTTCTCCCAGGCTAAGCTGAGTAATTGCTGCCTAGGGCTCATCTTCTCTAGCTAAAAATATATCAAACGGGATCTCAATAGACAGGTCTCAGACCTCTGTCCCCCCCCACCCCCAATTAGTTTCCATAGAAACCATAGCTGCTGTTGCACCCCCTTTTTTGGGAACAGTCTAGACATGTCATGTTGTGCGAATCTATGGTTTAACCTGTCAAACGTTTATCAGAAAACACACACACCGAGACACACACACACACACACACACACACACACACACACACACACACACACACACACACACACACACACAAAATCAACACACACACACACACACACACACACAAAGACACACACGTTTGAGTAAAATTACAGTTAAAAATGACATACACAACTGCCATAAATGATTGTAAGGCTGTCCTAGATGTGACTTAGTGTGTGGCTAGGCTTCCTTGTTAAAGGCTGAATAAGTTCCTTTCAATTATAGTGACATAAAATGTCTCAAAGATTATAAGAATCTGAATAAAGTGCTGGAGGTTCACACAGTAACGTATAAGCCATTTCTTCTCTCACACTGAACAGGTAGCGCAGTGAGAATTGGAGCTTTTTGTCATGTTTGATATGAAAATGATGGGCACAGATTTCATAGTAATGACATTTATTACACTGCAGACCACTTCTGGCAGTATATATAGCAGTACATCAAAGGGTAGAATGTAACAATTGAGAGTGAGCATTTATATTCCATGCATAATATGAATGTTTGTACCTACATTAAACAAAACCTGTCACCTCATGACAGTCTGGGTTACTCAACAGCCCAGAAGCTATTACTCACTGCAACCTTCCAACCTGCTCAAACATCAGCAATTAAAAACAGAACAGCATGTGGGTTCAGAGTAGCTGAAAAAGTGACAGTGGCTGAATGTTAGACAGAGAGGAGCTGCTGAAAAGTGAATAGCATTGTACAGATGCATTACATAACAAATATAAAAGCGTTGCATGAAAGAGACATTGTATGATGGCATTAAGAAACACAGAGATGTTAGTCGCGACTGGCTTGCCCAGTCTAAGAGCTGATGGGGTGAATACTGAAGCTCGATGGTTATTTCAGTGTTGTTCCCATCGGGGATGGGTCTTAGCAACATGCCACAGGACATTATTTCATGCATCACTGAGCTGCCTTGAAACTAATGCAGCCAGTTCTTGACTTTTTTTTTTTTTTTGCTTCTGCAGAGCTGAGTTTTTATAGAATATTTTGATACTTTGTTGTTCAATTTGTGTAACCTCAGTGAACCTTATCCCTGTATAAACCTGTTGGCAAATAAAAAAAAACAAAAAAGTTTAAAAACTTAAAATCGAGATTTGTTATTCATTTGGTATCAAAAAGAAACATGTGGTAATAGCACAGCACTGGAGACTGAATTCTCCACTTGCTGCACAATGTGGAAACAAAGACAATGTGAATTAGCATTTTGCAAGTTCTGTCTTTAAACTGTGAATGCCATTATAACTCTGGAAAACAATGGACCTCTAGGAACAATGGTTTCAGCACAGTAGCGACACATAGAACTATGTTGAGACCTGTAATGTGTGCTTGTAATTGTATGCTGTCTTGTCCAGTCCCAATTACTCCAAATGAGCCTGCTTAAAACGTGATGCTGATCTTTAGCCTTTACCAAACCACTTGGATATTTTTATAGCACAGAATAATTAACTAGTGTGGCAATTTGTATAGTTATTTATTCTGTGAACTGTGGTCATTGCGTTATTGTCACAATGTTATTTATCTTGACAATACTCATTAGCTCCATCCTGAGCCACAAAGAGATATTCTGTGTGTTCTGCAACCTTTTAATATTGTGGCAAAAAATAAACTGGGAAACCCAGTATGAGATAACAAGACAAATTTATTGTGAGAGTTTAATGGTTCCAGTTTCCCACACTGGCATCATTAAATGGAGGAGCACGGCCCGACCCGGACCAAGTGACCAATTTCCGATAAATTATTGAGAATAAACCATAATCTGAGTAATTGTGCATAATGCCACTGCAGGCGCAGGCTGAGTCCTTCCCAAGTCATGCCGTCAGTTTAGGAAGTGCTATATTTGATATGCAGCGGAGTTTTCTATGAGCGGAGAATGCATTTTAAAAACGTCAATATCGCAGTTGATCATGTTCATTTAGTCATGGGAAGCCAAAATCTCGATCAGGATAATTCGATTAATTGTGGAGCCCTACTCACCTGTACGTTACTTATGGCTGAACCAGAGTAATTGAAAGAGAGTCCCTTTAAACGACACTGGGCTGGACTAATTAGATGGTAAATTGTAACGGACGTAAAAAATGTGTGTAACTGTGTTGTGTTTACTTTACTTTAGAGGAATACGCCACCGTTTTTTGAAATAGGGCTTATCACGGCCTACCCAGGCTGTAGATAGGTGGGCCAACGCATTTTTTGTCTCAGTGCAAGTAATAAGGTTGTTTTTTTGTCTTTTGTTGGCTCACTTTCACTCACAACATGCTAACCAGCAACATAGGATTTCATTCACTACGCTAAGCTAACTAGCGGCGGCGCTGCCGGTGTTGCACCGGACTAAAACAATGCATGCACAAAAAATGCGTTGGCCCACCTATCTACTGCTAGGGGAGGCTGTGTGCTTGTTACACACACACACACACACACACATACACACACACACACACAGGGAAGCGCAGCAGCACACAAACATGCAAAAGATTACAAATAAAAATATTACAGTGCAAATCCGCCATCATAATAGCAATGTGCCAAGGTACCTGGCTTTTAAAGGGAATGGGAGATGACACTCTGATTGGTTTATTGCATGTTACGCCCGAAACACACCTATGAATTAATGAAGACACTAAGTACAACCCTTTTGAACCATGTACCCGGCGCACTGACCCTTTTTCCACCATCAAACTAGCAAAAGTGGATTTGGACACGCCCTAAACGCACCTGCACCATGTGCTTCACACCATGCACTTAGAACTTAAAATAGGGCCCTATGAGGTCCAGACCTTTGAATTTGAATTGAATACCCTTGCTTTATTTTGCTTTGAAGCTAAAATTGTGCTTAAAACATGAAGCTTACTTTACTCTAAATATACAAAATCAAACATTTACCCAATTATAGTTTATACATACAGTATATTAACTTGTGTATTGGGAAACAAACTGATATCTGGGTTTCAGTATTTCAGTATTAAAATTACTAGCAAATGATATGAGCTGTATTCTCTACCTATTTTCGTACTGATAAGTGGCCTAATTTGACCGGATGGAGAACATGCTGTGATTAATGTTTACAAAAGGTATTCTGGGTCCAACCTTTCCTGATAAACCTCTCACCTTTGCAACACAGAATAACCACTTAACATGGCTGCTTTGTGAGAAATGATACATCACTTGTGTATTTTTCTCTGTTTTCAAGAGTTAAAAGTATAAGAAATAAAAATGCTACGGCTGTAAAGATAAGCCTTTTTTAGATAAAGTATACATTTCATGCCGTGTTCTTGGAGATGGACCACGGCTAGCTTTGCTGCAGGTAATCTAACATTACTTGCATGTAAGTGGGTTTACACACACACAGTTAGAGTTATTCATCACAAACAGAGATACCACATACTGTAAGAGAAAAATCTTGGCAGACCCTTATGCTCTATTGTGATGCAACTATTGCCCTGACTGTGGAAGATAGTATTTCCTTTAAATGTTAATCATTGGGCCAACATAATTAGCCGCTGGTCCAGTGTAACACCCCGTGTCAAAGTAAGAGCAAGACTTTCCACTGGAGAGTGATTGCACTTGAAAGTCTGGAAGATTGCCACACATAAGCATAGCCTCAGACAAAATTTCCCGGTTGGCAAACTTGATATTTGCTATGCAATTGCCTCGAAGGTTTTAAAGATTTAACAGAGAAAGTTGTGATTGTTGGACAGAACATCTACAGAGACGTTTGTGTGAAACTCCAGTCACATGCTGTAGAATTATTTAAATTCATAGTGGGCATTCACAGCCATGCTATATGTCTTACCCAGACTCAGGGAAAGAGAGGCTTGAATAGGTTTTAAATCTTGATGTCCTTACTTGTTTTGTCATTTATTGGAGTGGAAACATCAGCAGATAATGACATTTCAATAATAATAAGACTGTCCCCATTTATGTCCTCGTCATTTCTTCACCACAGACATTTGTTCAGACCCTTGAGGTTTCAAATCTCTCAAGGCCTTTTTCGTTGAATTAATTGTTTAGTCTCTGGCCTGCTCTTTCTCATGATAAAGGAAATGACGCGGTCAAATGGCAATATCCATTTGCAACATCTACGTGCATTGATTTTTGTATTTTGTTTTGAGACACTGCGACATACTGTGCCTCTGATTGAGAAAACCAAACTGTCTCGGAGTCATCTGGGATACATTTACCAACTTCAGACAGAGAGTTATCTCTGCACAATACTTAGGCCTACATTTCTCTCAAGGAGAAGTAGAAATGAATGATTAGTTGAAATTATTCAATTGTTCCATTTTGGTTGACCAAAGAAAAGGACGTTAAACTAACAAGAATGATGTGACCCGTGAGTTGCATTCACAGGCAGTTGACTTTAAGTAGTGCAGAACCTCGTGACTTGGGTCCAAATAGCTGTCTGGCATAAATATTGATAAAAGAGGCAGGCGCTTCCACAGGCTGATGAATTTAAAGGCAGCACAGGCCAGACAAAGAAAAGTCGACAGCTATGCGGATGAATATACAAGACACACACACACACACACACACAAACACACACATACACACACACACACACATACACACACACACACACACACACACAGTCCAACAAGATAAAAAGCACTTCAATTAGTGCAGGAAATATTGATTCTTATGCTTTTCTTCATGTGCCCATTGAAAAACGGGACACGCAGAGCACCAAGTAGTATAGGGAAGATGGGTTGGGACCTCCTATGGCATCCAAATGTGTCATTGATACACAGCATGCACCCTGTTGGTTTTACTAGAATCATTATGTGCAGTTAAAATAATTCACCAGTTCCACTCTTATTAATATGAAGCTGCTTTTCATGGGTCCCAGTCTTTCATTGATTATCCCGAGACTGTATGATTTACACCTATAAAAAAAGCATTCAATGTTCACTGCCGCCTACATTTTGCTCTGTATGCTTTTTCTTGACTATTTAAGCAACACAATTATTAATGTGACAGCAGCGTTTACATGTGTCAGCATAAATTATTGACATTTGCACACGCTCAGCTATAAATAGTGTTGCGGGAGATAGGTTGTGCCTTTATCCTCTGACAGCCTTTCCATCGCTGCCACTGGCCACTCTGAGTTCACACAGTACAATAGTAAATGGGCATACGGACAACGAAGTGCTTCTCTGTCACTATTCATCTGTCAGGCAGGTCAATCTGTATGCTGTCTGTGTTACATACATATATATATATATATATATATATATATATATATATATATATATTACCAGATTACTGTACCTCCCACAGATGGGATAGATAATAATAATAATAATAATAATAATAATAATAATAATAATAATAATAATAATAATAATAATAATAATAATAACAATAATAATAATACATTTTATTTAAAGGCGCCTTTCCTCGGCACTCAAGGACACCATACAGGGATACATAAGACCAGGGGTCGGCAACCTTAGGCACGCGTGCCACCATGGGCATGCGGGACCTTAACCAATGGCACGTTGGCAATATGTGTGCAAGAAAGTTATTGATGTGTTGAAATCATGGTTGAAATGCTGAAGCACTCTCTCATCCGCATGCCAAATTACAACGTTCACAGTTGCGCGACCTGTTATTTACGGTAATTTGATCATATCTCTGACTGGGAACAATACAAAGAGGATTACCAACGGCCGCTGGGGCAGATGAACTAACGCTAGTCTCGTTACTGTAAGTAGGCTACATTTAAACCTTTGTAAGTTAAAAGTCAATACTTATCAATGCACTCACCTGTGTAGACCGGCATAAACATGTAGAAAGCGATATATCAATCTGCTCTGTCTGCTCAGTTCACTATCCACCGCGCTGTTTTACACAAACACAGCTCTACTCTGCAAATAGCAAATTTTTACAAAACAAGCTAAAAGAAAAGCTGTCGGTTTGTAGTCTGTTTATCTTAGTTTGCAGGGAATCTTGAAATTTGGACAAATTCTTATAAACTTAAGCTGTCTGAAGAAACCATCCTCTCCGCTGAAGCGGTAAGTATGGACGCTCTAAAAACATGTGCTAAAAACAAATACATGTGGCTACTTAACATGCACGTGAATGACGCAATCGTTATGTTGTGTTCTTCATTCTTGATAATGATGCTGGCTGTGTTATTATTATTTTGCCACAGCACCGTTTCATTGAAAATGAGGCATACAGGACCTGCTTATCAGTCCATTCATCATTAAAGCTGGGCTTTTCCGAATCGTCAACTTTTCGCTTCAGCCTCTTTGACAGTGATATTTTTGTCAGCCCATTTTCCACCAATCAGGACGCTGTATACTATAACCATGTTTCCATAATCATAATAATAATGTACAATAATAATGATTACAAGGTCCTGATTATGAGAAATAAATGCTATCAAATGAAATTGCAGATTCCCTGGATATTAATATTTTATATATATATTATATTATTATTTTGATGTGATGTCATAATTAAACTTAATGTTGACATGTCACACTAATAAACAAGAAATGTTGAAAAGGGCACTTCATATCAAAAAGGTTACCGACCCCTGCACAAGACATTTAAAAGCAGTAAAAAAATATAAATAAAAAACTAAAGTAAACAGTTTTGGCCTGAAAAAGTAGTTACGGTCAGGCTTTATTATTTTATATCTTTAAATACATATAAAATACTCTGCTTTGAATAATAATTTGAGTCTGATAAAACTCAATAAACCAGTTTACTACCAGAACTTCTTAACATTACATTAACTCCCTCTACCTTCGTTGGAAAATCCAGGATCTATGAATATGCAAATATTGTTTATTTCAAAAGTTTAACTACGAGACACAAAAGTCAATTCTCATTGGTATGTGCACTGCAGGTTTCAAGTTTCCACATTACCCTTAAGTATGCAAGTTTCATACTGGATCACACTGGCTTCCAAACCAGTTGTGACGTCACATAACTATGTTGGTACACGCACGTCTTCAACTCAGATTTAGGGTGAACACACTCCTCCTTCAGCAGATGAATTTTAAAACAGCCTTTCAGCGTCAAACTCTCCATGTACATCCCTGCACAGTGAAGGTCAAACATCCGTGAAATAGCAATAAGCAAATCACATTTTTGAGTGACGGGAGACTTTTGAACCATCAATGACAAAGTGATGATAAGATGGTATACAACTTGAAAATTTCAAGTACATCTACACATCTGTGGATCGTGAAATGTAACTTTGCTCTTAACTTTTGATTCCAGTTGCATCCAAAGAAAAAGATTTAAATCGCTGGTTCTCTCCTTATCGTTTCTCTTTCCCTAACCCTTTCTGCCTTACATATGATATACATTATATAATTTACTTGTCTCCTCCTTTCTTGTTCGCTGTGTACTTTTTCACTCCTCTGCTTTTGCCTCCTATTCCCTTCTTTAGCCTTGTTGAGTGGAGTCAGTCAAAGCCTGGGGATCTCAGGAAATCCAAATAGATTAGAGAGTAAGAAGGACCTCGGAGAGCCCAACCTTTTATCTTCTCTAAGGTGATAAATGTCAGCCTTGGTTTTAGCCGCCACAATGATGTACTTTACAAAGGGGCATTCCATCAGCCCTTTTCATCCACTGAGAATCATTTGTAATGGTGACCATATTTGAGATATATAATTTATATCACAACTTCTATTGGTTTTCAAAACAGATTGCACCTGACACCGGCTTTCCTTCAAAAAATGTTAACAAGCTCTATCATTTTCCCTCAATTACAATTATGGGTCTACTATTGAGGATGTATGCTGAATAAAATGGCTGCAGTGACAGGCTATGCTGAGGAGCTTCATGCTGTAATGGTTTAGTGTCTGCATGGATGAGAGAGCATGCCATTAGCACCACAGGCTGCTCCATGTTGGTGTGTTCAATTATGGGCCAATCAATGGGAACACAGGACTCAGGACTCGAGCACAAAAACAAGGAATAGTAAGCATTAATTGTGTCCATCCAAGGCTCTCGGACAATAAGTGGGCTGTAAGGTTTCCCCCTGTGAATATCTAATAGACGCTTGAGTACACAGAATGGTGCACATAAGTGTGATGTTAGTGAAGATGCATATCTGCACCCATAAAAATATGAGCTTTTTCTGGTATCACGAGGAGAAATTCTGCATTGCGGCATTAATATTTTCGAACAACAGTGCTGTCATCGAGTGAGAGTCCCAAACAGAAGCAGAAATCTAAAAAGACGTGTCCATGTGCTCCTTTCCCATTAGGAAGAGAAAGGGTTTTGGAGGATAGGCGTTTGAAACTCTCCACATCCAAGAACAGATTCCAATTATAGATCAGGGCTATGCCCGTCTCAGTCTTCTTTCCTTCAGATCATACTCTGGAGTGCATGCATTTTCTCCCTCAGCAAAACAAACACAAAACACATTCACATTCTAAACTGCTCGCGGTGAGGACAGCAGCAGACAGAGAAAGCAAGAGAGAAGAACTATTTGAAATCATGTCAGTATGTTCTAGTTGGGAGATTTACCCAGGGCTCCCCAGAATAGGAGGGAGAGGCCCACTGCAAAGATGCAGCTTCAAAGTGAATAACTGTGTGGAACTACCATCTGTTTGCTCCAACGTAGGAAGGCTTTTAAAAAAAAAAAAAAAAAAAAAAAAAAAAAAAGAGGCTTATTTTAAGAACAGGATGTTGTTTGATGTCGATAACATGCTTATTATAATGCTTTAAAAATCGAAGTGAATACAGCTATTTTTGCCTGAATGGTCTATTCTCGGACAGCGCTTCACTGCAAAATAGCAGAAATGAAGAATAACACGTTTTTTATTGTTATTATCTGACTTATTTCTGTACTTACATATTTCCTGTACAAAATCCACAGGCCATCCTTGTTACACAGCTTTGCCATATTAGTGCAGCGGGAGCTTGTTTAATTTGAAATATAGTGTATGCTGTCGAGAACTCTCTGGTGCAAAGAATGAATTGGTTTTGTTCTCAATGGAACATCCCTCCCCTATCCTTTAAAACAGAACAATCAGTTTGTAAGCATAGCAGATCTGTGTCACGTCCCACTGGTAGGACTGGACAGCAAATATCATTGCGGGTCTATTTATCCAACAGACAAGAAGATTAATCAATTGATTTGTTTTTTATTATTATTAATTAACGGATTCATTGTTGCATATCAAAATGTGAAAAATGACCATAACCAGTTTCCAAATCTTCACCTTACTTTTTTTTTGTCTGAGATGATTCAATTGAAAATAATGCAAATCAGAGAAAAACAGGGAATCCTGCAGGAACGTAGTTTCATCTTTTGATGAAATAAAAATGATTGACAGAATATCAATTGTACAGTAGGCTACAAGTGTCAGCTTGCTTCAGTGCACCATGCTAACAGGTGATTGATAAGTATGCGTCAACTTCAGAAGAAATCGGGTGATAACGGGTCTTCCACTTAAACAACTGCACAGCACAGATAGAGTTCGCTGAACTGAGAGCAACAACCAAACCAAGAGGCAATCAAAGGGAATTGAGGTCAAACCTGTCCACAACTATACTGAATTATACACATCACACACCACATAAAGCAAGACTCGTGTCGCCTGTGTTGTACAGTACATTAACACCAACAGCGACACTATGCTGACAAGTAAGCTACAAAGCAGACAGAAGCATGTGTGCGCAATATACAAAATAATTTAAAGTGCAACATATAGCCAGATGTATAGCTAATGATAAAGATGTACTCACCATTAAAACTGATGAGTGCTGGGGAGTGTCAGTGTTGAACCGTTTCAGGGTTACATCTTTCTGCTTGCAAACATTTCCCTCATAGACTTGAAAATGGTTTCCCTCAAAGGTCAGCTGCACTTCTGGGCGCTTTCCCTTTGTGAAGTACGGCTCCTTGAAGTTCAGTGTCAAAATCTTCTGATGTTCACCCATTGATATGTGGCATCATCCTCACAGCGCTGTATTCCAACCAGTCTTAAAGGTCCCATGGCATGAAAATTTCACTTTATGAGGTTTTTTAACATTAATATGCGTTCCCCCAGCCTGCCTATGGTTCCCTAGTGGCTAGAAATGGTGATAGGTGTAAACCGAGCCCTGGGTATCCTGCTCTGCCTTTGAGAAAATGAAAGCTCAGATGGGCCGATCTGGAATCTTGCTCCTTATGAGGTCATAAGGAGCAAGGTTACCTCCCCTTTCTCTGCTTTGCCCGCCCAGAGAATTTGGCCCACCCATGAGAGAGAGACATCATGGCTTTCAAACGAGCAAAGTGGCAGTTGGTAAAGGCCACACCCCCACCCTCCACCTCCCCCCCCCCTCTCTCCTCCTCATAGCTACAGACACAGAAATAGCACATAAGGAAAGCTTATTGTGGGACTGGCTCTAGTGGCTGTAATTCTGCACCAAGGCTGAATTTCGGGAAAGAGACTTCAGATACAGTATTAGGGGACCACTAAGGTCTATATAAAAGCATCCAAAGAGCACCATGTCATGGGACCTTTAATCCAAATTCAATGTAATGCACTCACAAATACGTGACTTTTACACTATTGTAAACAGACTGAGTTTGTTGTCAGTCTGAAGATGGGGCCTGCAGGAGAGAGACAACTTGGTGCAGAGGAGGAGGGTAGTGTAGCTCAGTGCATCCATGGTTAGTTAGTGCTCCTGACCGCTAACGTTAGCCGCTAAGATGTTAGCATCCCTGTCTCTGCACTAGACTTCACTTGTTGCACTCGCTTCGCTAAAAAAAACCTTTCCTCAGGAGCTTATTAACCTAGACGTATGGTCAGAAGAATTTTAAAACCAGGGCCACGTTCAGCCCCGACAAAACGTAGCAACACGTTTTTTTAAACAGAAATGGTGCGTAGAAACACGTTGTGTGCGCTAACGCTCTGCCTTACCTTTTTTAAGTTTACAGACACGTCTCTACTGATTGGGTATCACCTGTGACCGAGAGACCCATCAAACGAGAAAAAAACATATCTCAAAGCCCGTTTCATACCCAGTTCCCATAGATATAGATATATACTGACAGTAGCCTACTGGGCATAGATATGTCTATGCCCCGTTCTGAGGAAACATGTCGTTCAACACGGAAACCGTAGACACACAGAATGAACCCCAGTTTTAAGGCAAAACTAATATCAGATTTATTTTTGTGTGTGTTGAATGCACTTCCTGTTATTAATTGACACCTAAGAGAACAAAACCCCACAATCTGAGATTCCGCTTGGCACCACGACCCCAATATTTAGCACAATATTTTAGCATTTTATTATGTTTTTCTATTTTATCTGAAATGTGCCTTTATTAATTTAGCTGTTTTGGAAGTAGCATACCAATTTTTATTTTTTATTTTATTTGGTAACCTATTTAGCTACTTTTGGGTGGGCGCAATCAGGGATTTGGGGTGACTGTAATTTGAGTGTAGAAATGAGACTCTAGTGTAACGTAGCACGCAGAAAAAAATATTTTTCAATGGAAATATTTAATGGGATTTTCCTTTCAGGGCCAGTTCTGTATAGGAAACTTATAAAAAAAAGTAACAATGTTTGCTCGGAGCAGGACTGGTAAAATGAATGTGGTGGACCATCCTGCGCTATAGGCCTACATTTGTCTAAAAGCAACTTTACACTGGCTAAATATTGCCTAAAATGGACAATATCAGTTATATTGATTACAATTCAAAATCTCAAATGTATTATATAGTTTATAGTTTTAGTCATCAAAATGTCAGTAGTGTTTTTACTTGGACAATACTTAAAAAAGCAACAAGGATATCTACTGTAAATAAAGCTTGAATTTGAGACTTGAGGGGTTTTATCTGCAAGTTATTTTATTTCATGGGGTAAAGAGAAGATCAAATGAAGTGCACAATTTGTGCAACACCTCGGCTATGACTAATCATTCTTAAGGGCAACAGCCTTAAGGCTTCAAGCATGCATTGGCGATTCATGGCAATACCATGGAAAACGGCAAGACAAGACCACATGGTACATACTATATAATGTGGTAGTAGCAAAGATGTTTGTCTGTATCTGGCAAAGCAACAACAAATAAAGCATTTCTGCAAAATCATATAAATACAATAAAGTTTCTTACGATAATATACACTTTTGTCCTTAACATTACAGAGAGTGATTCAACCTCTTAACATTGTGAAGGGAAACAAACACATTTTCATTATTTCGCAGAAGCAGTAGTACACAGTGTGATGTACAAACGACAATAAATGTAAATTGTGCTGGGAAATGCTCATAACTGCTACATTTATAGATAGTGCAGAAATGGGCCGCAGCAGGGGGGTAGCTTGCAAATGTTGTGGCCACCTTGGAAACCTAATGAATATGTCAGTCTGTCAGTAGAGGATGAATGCTAAAGGCAACATTCCTATTCTTTACTCCTGCATCCACATGGGGGCGCTGTTGCACACTCACAGGCTGAGAGCAAAGTTTCAGATACCAAAGTACAGATGTATGAGCTTTGAATGTTAACAACAGGCTACAGAATTGACATTTTTACCTAGAGAAGCAAATGAAGAAACAGACAACTACAACAATAACGCTAAAGAGGAGGGTGAAATGACACTCAAGCTTGGAAACAGCAACTCTGATGCTAGCTAGCCAGCACTGCTGCTACTGACAGCAGCCCAAAACTCTATCTTAATTAGGCCTACTGCACCCTCATGAGCCATGGATGTATTAAGAGAACGTCATGAGCCCATTATAGATACGGGCCATGCATTAGCCTCATTTTCCAAGTTGGGATTTATGTAGTCTCGCATTACCAGACCTTCCTCCACAGCGCCGCGAAGGATGGTCTGGCGCCGCTGCAAAATAGCCTCGGGAAGGATCTTGTTTGGGTGGAAAATGTGCGTCTTGCTAGCTGTCTGGATTTACCCTGCAGAAATCTGAGGAGCAGTTAACCATAGTCCTCATAAATCCACCGCAGTTTAAAATTCCAACACAAAGAAAGCGGAAGGTAACGGACATCTGGCCAAAAAGAGTGAAATCCGGCGGGATTTCCTTCAGCAACGGAGCATCAAGAATATAGACTAGAATTTATGAAAACTGGGATGAGCTGAGTCTTTATGGTGCCCTGTATGGTGGTGGATGCTTCTGCACAGGAAGGCAAAGAACAAACACCTGGTTTAAGGTAATACATCTCACTCTGTTATTGTATGTGTTCATGTTTATTGTTGGTTAAATGAGGAGTGCAACAGTTCTTGCATCAATGCTTTGCTAAATGTAGTATCGCTCAAGGCCAAAGTGTGACTTGCAGATGCCAATAGTGTAATTCAGGGTTGATTGAGGTGGCAGACTAACAGATTTGCATGGAGAATACACAGATTTGCATGGAGAATACAAGTCAGGATTTATCAAAGAAAGTTCTGATTAAATCCTGTAATAATGCATACCGGTGCTTATATGGTGAATATTTGCCTACATCCAATACAGCCATTTAACTTCACCATACTGTGTTTATGCAGTATTATTATTATTATTTATTTTTTTGGCAAACCCATAAATATCATATTGCCTACCAGTCTTAAACATTTGATGGTCACCCCAGGCCTCTGCGTTTCTAATCTGTGGTTGATGGCAGCCTCATGTAGAGAGTAAAAGACATTAGAGAAGCTGGAGTTTGTTTCTCTACATACAGGAAAAATAGAAATAGTTGTGTGTCAAGGACAACTTGTTATGTTTTTGCATGGCTGCAATAATAAATAATTCATATGTGTTGCTATGATATGGTTGAGCGCTTATTTCAAGAGTATGCTATATATTTAAGTTGTGTGGGCAGACACGGCCATGATCTTTTCAGATCTCACTAATTTGGCCTTGGGGCAAATTATCCTTCATTCAGACCTTTTCTAGCTTTTTGTATTTCTGCGGCACCAATCTTTTCAGTGTCAATTATACATTTATTAAAACCACCTTAAAGGTCAAGGCTGACAACTATTGGAAGAACATGGTGTTAAGACTTGTCTGTCTGTGAATAGATGACTCACACTGTATACAGATGGAGGAACAGAGCCTATAGAAAGCCAACACAACGTCAGTAGTGGAGACAAAAGCCTCTTAAGTTAAGTACCGAAAGCAGTGAAACGGATCGTATAATAAAATGAACAATCACATACTTTGGTGGAGTCGGGCTGTTATTATTTGAGGCAGGCATCTCATGTTACATCTCACTCCTGCTATTGTACTTACAGTAGAAGACATTGACGTGTGCCAGACAGTTGAAATGCATTGTTTGCTGCTCCAGCCCCTCATCTCTAATTATAAAATGCCAAACCTCATTCTGTCTGGTTCCCTTTCTCGTAGGTCGACAGCTAGGCTGGTCATGCTTCACAGCACTTCCGCCTCTCAAGCTATCCCCCCTTAGCCTAACCTAATATTGACTGGAATAGGAAATTCAAAGCTGCTGTAAACATTGAAATGTCTGGCAAGCCCACTTCCAATTTCACAGATACAGGCCTAGGAGTTATTATGGAAAAACAAACCGCAATCTTTGATGTGCGTTAAAGAATAAAAGACAACATTGTTTTTGTCCAATCTTTTACACCAAAGAGGCAATATTTTATGGGGAGGCCTAAATCAAAATATCTAGTTTATATGTGTGTGTGTTTTTTTTTTAATCAGAAACACACCATTTTACAGGTTAATGCACTGCATCTGCACAGAGTTTGTTGAAATGATGGTAATAATTGGCATTTGGGAGCCAGTGTTTACCTCTAAGGCTTATCTGAGCCGGGGTCAACCTAATGCCTCACTACAACTTGAGTGATTCTGCCCTTTCTGTACAAGCAGGCCTTGGAGGGGTCAGAAAACCATGTCAATGTGTCTCTCAGCTTAATTCTATTAAGCACAGGTTCAAGCTCCAAATTAAAATGCAAATTACCTCGGTAATAAAAGCAAGCGAGAGTACAGGCAGAGATAAGGTACATCTTTCCCTTTTATTGCCGGCGCTTATGAAGAACAAACCTCTTTTGAATGTAAAACTTAATTTAATTCTGAAGAACAAAGTGTCTCAAAACACATTGTCTCACAACTTGTGTCATGTTCAAAACAAAAAGGAATGATGGCTTCAAAGCGTGTATTGTGTCTTCTCTCATCTTTTTTTCACTGGAGATGGTTTGAACTACAGTATTTGGACTGTTTCTGTGCAATTGTTTTGTTAGAAATATGTTCAACTGCATCTTTTATTCAGATGACTGTGTATCTGTCATTAGGATTTGTGTCAAATATAAAACTTAATCTAACTCGATCAATCTAAATATCCTAAAAAAACTATTTGCTTATAACCTACTTATAACTACCAAGGGTAATCTAATGAATCTGAGTTTTTGCCCATCTCTCTTCAAAATAAGGACAATACAAGTGCTTCGTAGGCTGCCTTTGCCACGTTCTGTCAAGCCAGCTAATAAGTAGTAGAAAAAGCAATGGTGTTAATATAAAAAACTGATTAGTTGTTAGAATCTTCCTTCACTGTTTTTTGCCTCCTTGGTTCCCTGCAGCTCTCTCAGTGAGCACACTGTACATTTTGGACACATGTTACAAAGTATATGAGGTGAATGTCAGCATCAAGGAGATAACAGCTTGATGTCTTGCTGGTCTGTTATCACTGTGCAACGCTCCAGAGCAGCACAGCTGCAGGAGCAGAAGTCTTATCAATCCCAAAGTTAAGGTGAGAGAGCAGCAGAAGAATGAGACTCCAGGAACCAGCCAGCATGAGCCCTTCAGGCCGCGCCCCCCCAGCGACACCCTCTGACTCCCCAAACGCCGATAGTACCATGAATATTCTGAAGGCCCGACCTTTGCATAAGAGAAAAAAAGAGGAAAAACAGTGTCATAATCCAAGCTCTTTAGTCATCCAAGGGCGATTAGCATGGTGCCCTACAACACAGAAGGTGACGCAGACTCTTTGACGGCTCAGTGCATACAAATTAGGGCTTTTACTGTGCTAGGTAGAAAAACAGTACGCCTCAATTATAGGTCACCTCAAATCTCTGAGCTGGAAATAAATAAAGTAATTAAAAACAGAAAAAAATGATCCAAATAAACAGAGAAGAACACGATGAAAGATACAGAGAGAGATTCCCAGAGTGTGACGCAGACATGCATCAGTGTGTTCAGTACATGACTTTGATAGCATCACCTTGGTTATCTTGCATCGCATATACAAGATGGCATTGCATATTGTTCACAGACACAGTAAGTTGTTCAAGGTGCGCTGAAACGAGCGGGGCATTTAAAATGAATAGATTTTGTTCTATGAATGAACATGCCCGCCGGCAATTCTTCACCTTTCCCATGGATACATTGCTTTAACAATACATAATAGATAACTCTTATACTCTGAAGTGTTTTGGCCTGTATCAAGGCCATGTGTACTTGCAGTTGTTACACATCACATGCTATGTGAAATGACAGTAATGTATTTATGTATTTACTTAGTGCAACAATCCCTCCTTTCTTTTTCAGCTAGGGCTGTATTTAATGTACACCAATGTATTAAAAAAATACCCACAGTGCCATTTTCTTGGGAGGAAAAATATGCTAAGTGCAAACATTTTGCATAGAGTTTATACAGTGCTGGGGTAGCTCTTTAATTTGGGCAAATTTAACTAGTTTCGAATTTGATTTTGTTTTGAATGCCAAAGAGCGGAATCCATTTTTTAATGACAACATATTTCCTCATAATTTCAAAATTATTCCATTCTGTTTATGTTGAGTATAAAGTATAAAATGATTAGACAGATCTAAATGACCTAAAAGTTTTTTCCAGATGAAATGAAGCTCTCTCCTGTAGTGTTAACCTTACCACCGCACAACCTTCTGGTCATATTCTAACATTCATTATGAGAGGCTTGGGGAAGTGCTTGCTCATAGGGTTCTGGTATTACATAAGTGACTGTGCAGACATTGAGGGCGAGCCAAAAATTAATTGGCACAATTAATTACAAGAGCCATATGGTCAGAAGAGTCTCAGTGCCTTTTCCAGTTAGACGGCTCGGGAGGTGCTGAGAGGCCTGCTGACATTTGCACAAAGTCCCTGAATCTAACATTCATGTTCGGCTACTCTCTCACACACACACACACACACACACACACACACACACACACACACACACACACACACACACACACACACAAATATAGTATTGTACAGGTCAGGATACAGTAGGTCAGATAAACTATATTTTTTACTGCCTCACCAATATTACTTTATTACATTGTTGCTTATTTTCAGTAAATATCCTCCAACATGCATTCATCATTCAGCCATGAAAGTGTGTGTTGCAGATGCAATATTTAAAACATTGCTGACTTCCTAGAAAGAGATAAGTAATTAAAGACCAGTCTTTAAAAGAGGTCACTTTTTTTCCCTCTTCTTCATCTACTGACAGTGTTTGAGTATCTATGGGAAAAATGGAAAATTGAAGTTATACCAGAGAAGATTCAAGAGCTTACTTAATCAAAATGACAGGTGATCGTACATCGTTAAAAACGACAAAGCAGCGGATGGCACCAACACGCTCCTCACAAATTAGATGGATATACTGTAGTCCCCCTGCCATGGGCTGTATGAGTCACGGCAGACACTAGTTACATGGTGAGTGTACTTTATGCACGCAAGCCGTATTAATCATGCATACATTGCCATAGGGAGTGTATGAGTTTTAAGCTGAACTCTGTATCTTCCTGCTGACAAATACTTTGCTTGGCCAGAGGGGCAACATGTAGGAAATTCAGAATAATCATAAGATGCAAAGTTCTTCAAGTAGCATCAAGCGTGCATTTGCAAATACATGCAAATGTGCTGTGGTGTAGCATAATTTGACAAATTTGAGAAATACTAATCAATAAGGGTATTATGTCTCCGTGATTAACCACTATGAACATGAAAACAGATGATTTTTGAGCAAGAAAGAAAGACTTTGAATGATTTAAAAATAATGATGATGATGATGTAGATTTAAAGTTAACGATGTAAACCATTTCAAGACTTAAGTACAAAAACCCATATGGTTATTATAATAAATATGTATGTTAATAATATATGTGGTAATTGTTTGAATGCCCTGCCAACCTCCGAGTCAATAAGGTATGCCATCCGTGTCTTCAGTGTTGACAGTGTTGAGTGTTGGCTCTTATTCATCAGTTAGTTATTCTGGAGCACTCAACACTGAAATTAATGATGTGGTCAGTTTGTTCTAACTATAAACGTTAACCTTACATTTTCACTGATAAAATCATTTAAATATTCATGCCCATACTTTGTTGGCTGTTGTTACCTTAGGTTAATGCAGTTTTATAAATAAGCTTCAAAATCAATGTTGCCCATTGTTTACGGTGACAGTGCCCTCGACAGAGAAATGGAGCTGAGGGAGGACAGCATCAGCCGGTCAACATGTGAATCATCACAGGATCAGGATATGAAATATAAAAATATATCAAGTTCTGACTCACTTTCTCTTGGTAATCATGTTTTGTCTTTGCATCTTTTGTAGGCCTGAAAAGATTCCTCGAGTAACTTGAGTAATTTGATTACTAAAAATCATCTAATCTATATAACTACCCACTGTGTTTCGCACGGATGATTATTACAGTCACACAACACGCTTACGAGGTGTGTACAGGTGACATGAGAAAGATAAGAAAAAGAGAAAAAAATAACGGGCGACGAAGAAAGGAGAAAGGTCAGAGAAAATGACAGCAAGTGTCCAAAGTTTGGGATCATTTGAAGCTGAAACAAAGTGAAAACTCTGTACAGTGTGCCTATTTAAAAACCAAAATAGCTTGCCACAAAAGCACGACGTCGATGCTTAAGCATCTAAGCAGAAAGCATCCAGTCTAACGTTATTAATCCAGTCATCGGTGCAAACCCAGCACAAGGTAACGTTATTAACGTTAATAATGCATTTAATGTAAATCAATATGATTGCAAGTTGAGATGAGGGCTCCGCTAGTCTACTGGGTGATGCAAAATGAGTGGGGAGGAGAGATGTTAGCGATTAACCGTTTAAATGTTAACCAACAATAAGAATTTTGACCGTATAATACTATCAGTTAAACAGTTACAAACAATATTATTAAAACAAAAATCCAAAAAAGTAAATAAAATTTTTTTGTTTTTATGCACTGTAAAAGAAAAAGAAAAATACGATCTATACAATATATTTTGTAACTGCTAGTTAACTTGCTAGTGCAAACTTTGTTCAAGACATTATTGCACACATATATGTATATTTATCTACTGTGTGGTTAAATAAACATTCAGAGGCTAAACATTTTCCTCTGATCAATTTCAGCAAATGACAATGTCATATTTTTTTAGGGACCTTTCTAGCCCCATGGCTCACAACGTTAAACAGAAACTAAAACCATGTTCTAACCAAATCAGTTCACAGAGGACCTAGTGGCTTGAATCAATTAACAAATGTCATGCACCAAATTAATTCATCATCAAATAAAGGAAATAAAAGAAGAAAGAAAAAGAAAAAATGGCTGCAAATAACCCGGTGTTGTCACACTGATTGCAGCACTGGTGTGCTGATCTGTAGTTACTACCATCCCTTGTATCTTATTCTTGCTAGCTGTGGAAAGAGTCAAACCAGATGTGGACTTGTCAGACCGGATCCAAATATGCTTGATTTTCTGTGCAGTGATTGACAACAGCTCCTAATGCCCTAGGATATTCTGTCTTCCTACCGTTCCAGAGAGATAGGATTGAATGATGGCTTTTCTCTCTCTTCAACAGCATTTTACTTATTAATCACATTGAGAGTATGAACCGTGAAATGAAAGCCATCCTGCTAAACTACTCCGGCCTTGACTAAATAAATGGTTCTCCAAGGGAAATAACTTTTCATGGGATTGGTTTTGGTGGCAATATTCCGAGACTATGCAAAATCCCCCAAATATGCTGTAAATCAAACACCGACATAAACCTCGAAGAGAATTAAACAAGCTGCTTCCTTTGCACTGAAGAACTTTAGATTACTGGAGATAATTTTCCAAATAACTTCAAGTATTATTCATTCAGTGCACATTTAATTTATAACTTTTTGAAAACTTTTTTTATAGGCTACATATAATGTCCGCGGAAAACCTGGCATGCATGTAGTTCTTGGCAAGATCGCACTACTTTTATTGATAAATTAAGGGGGATGTGCTTAAGATAGGATAGAAAAGACTGATTTGACAGTGCAGACGAGCTGAACACTTCATTTTGAAGGAATGATAGAGGCCTTGAATATATATGTTCACTTCTGGCTGCAAGTATTTTCTGGTACATTCAAGTTACATTATACAATAATAGTAAATTCAAAAGTAACACACTAAACAGAAGTAACATGTGCAATTTGGAATTTATAATGTACTAGGGTTTGATAGCAGCTAAGCACTAAGTTTAGAGTTAGCAGACCAGACCTTAATTTGAAGCCAGACTTTTAACACCAAAGCTATCCCAACTTCCTTTGAAACCACATTTTTCATAACAATGAAAATACAGTATGGCCTAATACTATGCAGGTCTTGGCATCAGCTTCGCCATACTATATGAAAATGAGTCAGTTGTATCTTTGATTCATTTAAATGAGCTCAATGAACTGTGAAAAATGTTAATTTTCTTCACAGGGGCCTTTTGTGTTCCACATCCCTAAGGAAATGGCAAGAATACATTTCAAAAGTTGAACCAGCCTCGAACTTGGTTCAAATTCAAAAGTGCTGTCCCTCTCTGGGCACGGTAAAGCATGTCCTTATTTTAGATGAGCTTTGCTTCACTGATCTTGCATGGCGCTTCGGGTCCAACATAAAGGCAGTTAACTTTGCTCGTTGAAAACACATTGTGATACTCAGTGACCAACAATATATAGAAATACAGCCTCTTCCATTTACCAAAGACAGGCACTTGTGTAAACTATTTGTGAGAGAATGCACATACACATGTATACTGCCTATAGAGACAGAGCGCATTTAAGTCCAACCCACAAAGGAGAGGAAAATTCATCGCTCCATTGACTTTGTATTGTGTGAGGGTGCCTCCTTGTCAATCCCGTCTGCTAGCAAACAAAAGATAATGCCTAAAAGCGGCTTTGTGGTGGGAAGCACAGTGCGTCCCACCACAAAGAGGTGGTTCTTTACCCTGCTGTTAGTACGTCACACACTAACAGCAGGGTAAAGAACCCATAACCACGTTTTTATAAGCTGCCAAACTGAAAAACTAAAGTTTTATGAAGACAAAAGTGGATATACTGTAAGCAATAAGACGGGAGGCTAACACATAGCTAACATTAGCTTTCCCCTCCAGTGGGCGTGTCTTGCAGAGTATGAAGTGTTCTGCTCTGTCTCTATTTGGGGTGCTATATCTGAAGCTAAACACTCAAGTTTAAAAATAGCCATAATGGGGGAGAGACATATAAGCAAATCATGGGGGTATAGTAGACCTATAGAGCCAGCAGTCTTCATACTGGGTGAACCCCCTGAGTATGATTGGGCATCGAGAAGCGGTTCCAACTTGGAATCGTTTAAAAAAGTATGCTTCCATCGTTTCTTTATTGGAATCATTTGAAGTCCTTTGGAAAATTTGGTTTTGAATCAGATCGTCGGTTCCAAATTTACCACGCGCAAGTTTTGGTTTCCGTAGCGGCCACCGTACTTCCAGGCGCTTGTGTTGCAGCCATGGAGCACAGTAAGCAGGACTCTAAAGGGTGGCCCAGTAAAACTGTAAATCACCATTGAATCAAAATACATTTTTCGTCTTATCTGTGAAATAAGCCTGTGACCCGTTTCAACACCACCCCTCATAGAATCGGAATCGAGAATGGATAAGAACTGGAAACGAAAGGAAGAATCGGAATTGGAATCAGAGTTGTTAAAATCAAAACGATGCTCACCCCTGAGGATATACCTAGACACCAAACACCAGACATACTGTATTTGCTTGTGGTGTTGCTGTTGATCGCAGAGAAGATAATTACAGTGTTATGGAGAAATGTAATGCCACCCACTGTCCAACATGGGAGGACAAAGTTAATAAGTG
Organism: Perca flavescens; assembly: GCF_004354835.1. Taxonomy (NCBI): domain Eukaryota; kingdom Metazoa; phylum Chordata; class Actinopteri; order Perciformes; family Percidae; genus Perca; species Perca flavescens. The sequence goes on from NC_041340.1 coordinate 22,820,149, forward strand.
ATGGAAAGCGTAACAGCCAAACTCCAACTAAGGACTGATGTTTTCAACAATAAGTGGACACTGGAAATACTAGAGCCATCGAGACTGATTAAAGACACAACTTCTCCATCATCTCAGTGGAGGGGAGAAGCTCAGTTGGTGCTGTCTACATGTAGTTGGAGACATGTATTCGAGTGCATGTATGGTGATGGTACAGTGATGAACTAATTGAGATTTCCCCTGAGTTTCTCTTCTTTAATATCCAGAGTATCCTTACAGTCATATGAAGAAATGTATGGTTAAACATATGGACAATTACAACATATTGGTTGAAATGCGGTCAAATGGGTATGTCATGCCTCTATGAATGAATTGGTTAAGTGCAAAAAAAATTGCCCTGGCAATACCATAAGGTATCACCATATGTTGTGCATGCAAGTTTATCTTGCTGTACATCAAACTACATAAACAACACTACTGAGTAGCATATCTTATGTGCAGTGTAATTGCACCAGTATTTTCTTTAAATTCAGATTAAAAGATTAAAAACATTTTTGGATAGTATTTTGCTATATTTTTTGCTATGCTAGTCTTTGTTCAGTTTTTCCTCTTACTCTATACTCATGTGCAACATGGTGCATAGTTTTACTGAGGATCAAAGACTTTTTTTCTGACAGAAGATATAAAGTACCATATACTGTACTGTATATCTCCTGGTATTAATGGACATTGTTATGCACAGAGTGTTTAAACTGTGATTATAAACTATACATGTTCATGACCAACTCTGACATCTATAATTATCATTATATAATCCATCAAAGAAAATGTCACTCTTCTAAGACCTTTCATCATTTAGTTCAAAGAAATCATGTCAGCCCCATTTGATATGTCTTCCACTTTATCTGATGGCTCCGTTTGTAAGAGGCTTTAAAGCTATGTAAAACTCACTTGAGTGATAATGACTTTGCTTCTCACTTACGTTTTTTTTCTCTCATTACACTCCCCTGTTAAAACTGTTGTTTTAAACAAAACAAATCCACAATATCGCAGTCTGCACCTTTTTTATTTTTTACAAGGACAGTGAGGTACAAACACATAAACAAAGCTGCAACAAAAAGGATTAAGAGGGACACAAGCATTTACTGTATTTTACTGGTAAATACGGGCAACTATCTTGTTAGCTAAAGTGATTGATGGTCACAATTTCTGAGTTCATATAAAAGGCCACCATTAATATGAAACTCACTCCCTTACAGTTTTGTTAGTTTGATTACAGTTACTGGAGACAGTAGTGCAGCCATGTGTTTTGGTCACTGGAGAAACCCTTTACGAGTCTCACAAATTTCATTAATTGGACAAAGAGAAAGGACCTACAGAAGTTATGGCCATTAGCATTTTTCTATACTGTCTAAATTAATATAACCAAACCTGAACCTAACACCAAGCAGAAGCCGTGTGCAATAAAACTACCCAGACCAGATCCCAAACATAATACTGTGTCAGGACCATAGACCTCATATAAAGACGGACGACGCGTCTCCACTTCCTCCCACTGTACAAAAGTGAAGCCAAAATATCCCATGCTATCTTGTGACTTTGGAGCCAGAGTCTGTGCAGTAGTGATCGGGCGGTGGAGCCTGACCAATGAAGAGTAAATCACAGCTGTCGACGTTTTACCTTGTTTTTATAGCATAACATTTTATTTCTATTTCTATTAACCTTTATTTTACCAGGAAATAATCCCATTGAGATTCAGAATCTCGTTTTCAAGGGAGTCCTGGCCAAGACAGCAGTAAAATAGTTCCATATTAAAATTTATAGTGAAAAACAAAACAGAAAAAGTTAGTTGGCAATTTAACATCATCTCAACATAATCAGTAACAGCACATGTGCATTTAGTACTCAAATAGTCCTTTATCCTCATTTTAAACTGTGTCATTGTTGGTAGGTAGTCGAATTTAAGCTGATTCTGCAATTTTTACCAGGACGAGGGTGCAACAACTTTAAAGGCACTTTCACCAAAGACAGTTTGCATTCAGGGAATGTCATACGTGAGTTGCCCATATGATCGAAGATTACATTTCCTGGTGGTGACTTTAGGAGTCAGGAGAGAACATAAGTAAGGAGGCAGTTTACACAGTATGGCCTTAAAAAGAAAAATATACCAATGCTCCAACCTGCAATTGTTGCAAAGAAGGCCCACCAACACTCTTTTACAAGCTACAGTGATGAGTACGAAAACTACAATTAGTTAGTGCTGCATGGTATACTGAGTCCAGCATTTTCAGAGAAGATTGATTTGCATGCATGTATAAAATATCACCATAATGCAGCATTGACAGAAATGTTGCTTGTATAAGTGTTTTTCTCACACTAATAGAGAAACAGCCTTTGCTTCTATAATAGAAACCCAACTTTACTCTAAGTTTTTTTGTTAAAGGTCCCATGGCATGAAAATTTCACTTTATGAGCAAGGTTACCTCCTCTTTCTCTGCTTTGCCCGCCCAGAGAATTTGGCCCACCCATGAGAGAGAGACATCATGGCTTTCAAACGAGCAAAGTGGCAGTTGGTCAAGGCCACACCCCCACCCTCCACCTTGACCCCCTCTCTCTCCTCCTTATTTTATTTATTTATTTTTTATTTAACCTTTATTTAACCAGGAAGAAACTCATTGAGATTAAAAATCTCTTTTTCAAGAGTGTCCTGGCCAAGGCAGGCAGCAGTACAACCACACATACAGTACATGCAAATACAAAATACACAAAAACACTAAGAACACAAAACAACTGAAACAGCAAATCCCTCAAAGTCAACCACAATCGTAACCAAATCAGGTAAAACATCTACAGCCAGATGTGACTGCCTCCAAGTCAAACAACATCCTCTTAAAAACGACCAATGAGACTACTTCAGTAAGTTTAATGGATTTCTGTAACTTGTTCCATGTAGAGGGAGCAGCAAAGTTAAAGGCCTTTTTCCCCAGCTCAGTTGGAACAGACAGAATGAAAAGATCCTGGGAACGAAGATTGTAGGTCCCGGTACTGTTTACATTGATATAGGTCAGAAGGTAGGATGGAAGGAGACCTAAAATAGCTTTGTATATGAGAGTATGCCAGTGTATGCCATCCAACACGTTCATATAGTTCACAGTGGTGAGTGAGGGTTTTCATACCAGTGATGAACCTCAGAGCTCCATGGTATACAGTGTCCAGTGCATGTAGACTTTTAAACGAAGCATGCATATATAAAACATCACCATAGTCAAGTACAGACATAAAAGTGGCAGCGACCAGCCCCTTTCTAGATTCGAACAAGAGGCAAGATTTAATTCTAAAATAAAACCAGAGTTTGAGTTTTAATCTTTTAGCTAGCTGCTCAATATGAAGGGTAAAAGAAATAGAGTCATCAATTAAAATACCAAGATATCTGTACTTAGATACACATCCAATTTTTGTACCATGAGAAGTGAGAATTAAAGGCAGATTTGATTTCAATTTTGAATTTGAAAAAAGCATGACTTTAGTTTTTTCTGCATTTAAAACAAGTTTTAAATCATGGAGATTATGTTGAAGCGTGTTGAAAGCAAGTTGTAGGTGAGTGAGGGCCTGGTCTCCGGTGGGTACTGAGCAATACATTACAGTGTCATCAGCATAAAAATGAAATTTTACATTAGACACATTATGATCAATATTATTGATGTAGATGATGAATAACAGTGGCCCCAGGACTGACCCCTGAGGCACACCTTTTGTTATTTTTAGGTAGCGGGAAGTGCTACCTACCGCCTGCACACATTGAGTTCTGTCTGTAAGGTAGTTAACAAACCAGCCAACAGTTTACTCACAAAGCCCAGCCCTATACAGTCTCTGTTTAAGTACTGTATGATCCACTGTATCAAATGCTTTCGAAAGGTCAATAAAAAGGGCTGCACAATGCTGCTTATTGTCCGTAGCTTCGATAAAATCGTTTAAAACCTTAAGGGCTGCTGATGTTGTACTATGCCCTTTTCTAAAACCAGATTGGAAGTCAGATAAAACATTCTGACTGTTAAAAAAATTCTTTAACTGATCACTGACAAGGGATTCTAGGACCTTGACCATGACACACAGTTTAGAGATTGGTCTGTAGTTGTTTAAGATCGAAGGGTCACCACCTTTTAGCATGGGAACCACAAAGGCTGATTTCCAAATGGGAGGGATGTCATTTGTGTTCAAGCACAGATTAAAAATATTGGTTAAGGGCACGGCAATAAAATTCCCTGCTAGCTTTAAAAAGTAGGGATCCAGTTTATCAGGGCCTGCGGATTTAGTTGTGTCCAAGTGCTTGAGGGCTTTATTTACTTCTGAAGCAGTGATAGGACTAAAACTAAAAGACCAGACCAACAGTCTCAACTGTAGAGGAATAGTCATGCTGGGGACTGACTGAATCAAATAAAAATCCTGAGGCGATGAAATGTTCGTTGAAACAGTCAAGTATTTTGGCTTTGTCAGTGACTTTTTCAGAGTCCATCACAATACTTGAGGGAAACTCTAGGCCATTAGTATTTTCTGTTAATGATTTGATAGTTTTCCAAAATTTTGACGGGTTATTGAGGTTATGAGTCGTTTGAGAAATAAAATGATCAGCTTTGGCTTTTCTAATTTTAAGAGTACACGCATTGCGCAGCTGTCTGAAGACCAGCCAGTCAGAGTCCTGATTTGATTTTCTGGCTTTTGCCCATGCCACATTGCGCTCATGGAGGGTAATTGCTAAGTCTGGTGAAAACCAAACATTGTTTCGGCCTTTGACTCTGTATTTCTTTAATGGAGCATACTTGTTAATTATATTGGTAAACCCATCATAAAAAAGTCTCCAGGCGCTTTCGACATCTGTACTGGTGTTAATATTTTCCCAATCGTAATTTGATAAGTCATTAAAGAATTCTTGGTTTGGTTTTAGGAATTTTAGTATTTCTGACTGTTGCTACAACACAATGATCACTGATGTCGTTGCAAATATGGAAGCAGTTGAATACTTGTGAGGAACATTAGTTAGAATCACGTCTATTAGGGATGATTTTTCTGGGTTTTTAAAGTTTGGCCGTGTGGGACTGTCAACGATCTGAAAGAGATTTAATGAGTCACAGTAAGCTCTGAAATCATCAGATGCTGGTTGCAACCAGTTCCAGTTAAGATCTCGAAGGCTAATAATTCCTTAGAGTTAAAATCTGAAAGGAGTTGCATTAAGGAGGGCAGAGCACTGCTGACAGCTGCAGGTGTCCTATAACAACCAACAACCGTTATAGTAAGTGATTTAGAGACTTCGAGGTCCAAAGCTAAGAATTCAAACTGTTTGACTATTGATTTTGACAACAGTACATTAACTTGGTATTGATTTTTGATGTAGATTGCTACACCCCCACCTCTATTAGGGCGGTCACTCCTAAAAACATTGTAACCACTAATATTAATTACTTTATCACAAACCGATTTACTCAACCAGGTTTCAGACAAGACAAATACATCAGCGTCTGTAGAGTGCGCCCAGATGCGCAACATGTCCATCTTAGGAACAAGACTGCGTACGTTCAAATAAAAGAACCCAAGACCAGATCTTTCTTTAAAATCTGCTGGGATATTAAAACTTATAGGGGTATCTGGGCCTGGGTTGGGCTGTACATTCCCTGACATCAACAGTAATAAAACAATTAATTGTGCTGAGATTTCTTGTACGATTCGTTGCTTCTCGGTCCAAAATTGGAGTCTTGTAGCACACCAGAGATAGTGGTAAAGTTGTCACATAACAACATGGTACTGGACAAGCAGACCAAGTCAACAGAGTCAGAGGGGAAGAATAGGGGCAGAGGGAATGGTGCGACATTAAATGAACAGCCAGATGCGCACGTGCCCTTGTATGAATCACACGGTCTTGGGAACACTGGACCGGAGTAGCCATTCCAGTGGTAGTTGCCCCCAGTAGGACATAAGAACAAAGAAAAATAAAAACATAGAGAGGCCAGGAGCAACCACATCTTTCTCTCCATGTCCGTCGTACCATCCAGACGACCTTAAGGCAGAATTTTACGTGGGACCCGGGCAGCCAAGAAACAGGTCTAAGTGTGGTGACGGAGTCCAAGTCAGCGACTGAATCCAGTACGGGTTTTCCGTTTCTCCGCGGCGACCAGTGATGTAGCGTGCCGTCACTTGTAAACAGGAAACCCGGCAGAGTTGAAGCAATGCTGCGGATAAAAGAGTTAAAATCAAGACCAGCCGCCTCTAAAACAACGGGCTATATCTTAAAACCAGCAGTAAGAGAGAGGAAAAAAGTACTTTCCTTCATCATGAAGAGATCAGGCACATCAAAAACAGCGACACGTCTGCAATTGAGCTCCAGCAGGTGAACAGGCTCCAGGCACCGACCCGTCAGCGCGAAACAGATCCTCCAGAAACGGCGAAGAAACAAACCACAGGTCCAGGTAAATTTCCGTGCCAGCTTGATGGTCGTAATCACGTATTCAGATGGGGATTACACGAATACCATGCGTTTTCAGCCTGCACTGCAATAGGACTACAGAGCCGGTTCACTGAGGATGTCAGTTCCGACTTAAACTATACGGATTTTTGTCATAAAACCGTCGAGAATGACAAATACCGACTCTTCGTTAAAGCAGTAGTATTATTCGAAAGCTCACCAAGTGAACAGTTGGCAGTTTTCCCATGAACAAACAAATATCAGCCAAATTTCACCCATTCATTTACGCACAGACAGAGAGACGTGCTGCCATCTTGGATACATGTAGCTACAGACACAGAAACGGCTACAGACACAGAAACGGCACATACTAAGGAAAGCTCATTGTGGGACTGGCTCTAGTGGCTGTAATTCTGCACCAAGGCTAAATTTCAGGAAAGAGACTTCAGATACAGTATTAGGGGACCACTAAGGCCTATATAAAAGCATCTGAAGAGCACCATGTCATGGGACCTTTAAACACTCTATATGCTGCTTGAAGGATACACTTTCTTCTAAGAAGAAACCAAGATATTTGTAGACTGATACTCGTTCAATTACTTTCTCATCTAGTGTAACTAAGAAAAACCAACTTATCAGAAAAATGAACATACATCAGAGTGATCAGAATGACCTAAAAAGACAGAAACCACCTTTAGAAAAATGTATATGACATTTACTTCGATATTTAAAATTTGGCTCATGCTCATCCCCAAACATGGAGGGGGTGGGATTTATGTCCTATGCTGCAGCCAGCCACCAGGGGCTGATGGAGATGTTTGGGCTTCACTTATTCAGTCTATGCACCAACCCCGGGTCAGGACACATCAGACTTAGGTCCGCTAGAAGAACTCTCTTCATTGTAAGTGTTGTGACAATGAAATAAAAGGTCCAAAAGTTTGGCTATTTATGTGAAAGGCTACAGGCAGTTTCCAAGTATGGTTAGAGGTTGTTCTCAAACTCTAGCGCAACAGATCAACAGACAAATGCATCTTAGTTTTTCGGTTGGAAAGGTGAATGAGGCAGAATTTCGAGTTGTACTCTGACTTCATCTGTACAACCTTTTGCATAATTTTGAAACCTCATAGTGCCTCATTCAGTCTAAATTGTAGTACATTTCGAAGGCGTGTTTGAAATGGTCTGGCAGACTAGACTTTCAAATTCAACACTGAATTTCCGAAAGGAAAAATTACTTTGCATGCTTTTAAATGTTTATTACTTTGTAAACGCAATGCCTGAAGATGCACGTTTTTGAAACCTGGTCCCAGGGTAAAAAAATTCGAAAACGTCGCTTCATTTGGATGGCGAAGCCACATACTTGCGTATCGATGATGTCATCGCCACACCCCTCGACCTCTAGCCTTCGACCTCTTACCCTGCAACGACGTCTCACAACAACAACAACACCTACATAAACATGCATCCGTCCTAATCATGGATGTATTAAGAGAACGCGTCCTAATGCCCACAACCACACAGCACTGTAGCATCGAAAGTAGCGTTTTTGGTGAATTTCTGTAGCAGAAACAGCGCCACCTATTAGGCCTGGCATATGAAGTAGCGTGTTGAGTCATTTACAAATGGATGCGTTTGGACGCTAATTTTCTTGGAACGATGCCAGGGAAGACAGAGGAAAAAAAGATTGTTTGGGTAAGTGTGGACGTGGCCTTATATATTTATAATGTGTTTAAGTCTTTATGACATACAGACGACCCTACAGACTTGAAATCCTACATAACTCATCTGAAAACATAACAGCCCTGTGCATCAGCGCTTTCATCACACCAAAACAGTTGGAAATAATTGTTACGTCATTTTTTTTTTTTTTTTTAGGACCGTTTCCTTTAATGGAAAAAAGACAAATGACCTTTCCCGTCTGTGAGAATTTTAATTGAGATTTATACCTTAAGGTAAGTTTCAGTGCAGCGGTCTTGATGAATGTACATCAGGACGAAATTCAGGAGGCCGTTATCAAAGTCTCAGGTTTGTGCTCTTTCAGACTCGCTGAAGATGAGCGTGGGTTCATGTGGAGCGGTCTGTGACAAGGCAGGGCATTGACGAAGGAAACAGCAGGGGCCACACACTCTACATCCCATCTCCGTGGTGCAACATATTAAACTCTCATTTACTGACAAAAGACATTCAGCCCTGCTGTTAGTCACACTAGTGCTACAGCAAGTAGTGGCAGAATGAGAGATGGACTCTGTTTGTCTTAATCACTGTTCAACATATCTGCTCTCTACTTTAAGCTTTGTAGTGGCTTGAAACCTAAACTATTAAATGCAGAAAGGACACAACATATCACACAATTATCACTTAACACTTGCAGTAACCAGCAGGAAGGTTCAGTATGCTGCTGAGCACTGTGATCGTATTATATTTTTTTTTTTCCTGTTTCACATCCAGGAAATGTACATTTGCTCCCCACATTGTGGTTCCTATGTTGATAGAGTTGCTATTTTCCATTTCAAACAGGAATTAGAGAGAGAGAATCCTTTTAACAGAGCTACGGTAAGTGGTTTAAAAGCTGTGGACAGGGATAAAAAAAGTGACTGCCTGTTTAATGGATGGATTTTGACATAGAAACACCCTAATCTGCTGTTACTTCTGCTGTAAACACAAGTGTTCAAGACAGCTTTGTCAAAGGAGGCACTATCATGTTATGCTGCGGCTTCCATCACTGATCAAAATGCCGTCTGGTATTTTCCTAAATGCATTTTTTTTTCTCGATGTGGAAATATTTGAATGGCAGAGGTTGTTTGTATATTCTAGCAGATTCAGAGCTCAGATTTTGTTATCAGCCCTGAAATTGCATATTCAAACGCTCATGTTATGCTTTCTGTTAAAAAAAATATGCCACATATGCCACAAACCTTTTTACTTCCACATTTTACCAGATGCAAAACACATACTGTGGATGGTGTGCCTGCCAAAAACCTTTGCTTACAGAGGAGAGTTTGTGCTGTATTCTGCCATATGCGAACACAGAGTGGATGTGCATTTAAGAACAAGAAGAAGAAAAAACTGGAACACCATCAAGGGAGCTCTGATTCTTTCATCTTTAGAAATACATTTGCCATTATTTTACAATGAATAGATTTTTACAAGATAATATAAATGCAGGTTTTCTGGTTTGTGTTTTTGTGTATTTAATAATTCTCTGTTCATTGATTTAGCAATACAATTAAGTAAGCATAATTAATAATATAAATCATACAATGTACTATAATTGATTTTCCAACTATTTTCCAACTGGAGCATCACTCACAAGAGCACACTGTTGTTATGTTACATACACTCATGTGGTGGAGAAGGTGTGCAGTGGAGGAAAAGTAAAGATACTCATTATGCGGCAGAATGGACCGTGTTCATGTCATTATATTATATAGTATAATACAGGACTGTTATTACGAATGCATTGCTGTGCAAGCAGTATTACAGTATATGCTTTTATTGCAGTTGTTGGAAGACACATAGTCTCTCTCTCTCTCTCTCTCTCTCTCTCTCTCTCTCTCTCTCTCTCTCTCTCTCTACTTTTAATCAAGATTGCTATTGCCGTGTTAAAATTGTCCTGAGGTCCATAAACTTCAGGAAACGTTTTTCCTTGGGAAATCTATCTTTTATCTTACTATGTAAATAAACACTGAGGGGCATTTTAACACAGACAAGCAGCTGCTAATAGGAAATAGATTATAAAGAAAGTGTTCGGTTACATGGACTCTGAGATTACAACTGCTGCATAAATGTGCATATTTTAAAAAGAGAAAAACCATAACAAACAAAAAAAGCAAGGACAAAATGCTTCTTGGACCTCGTATATAGACCACTAAGGACACTGATCACTCAATCTTATCTCTCCGCATGCAGGCTTAAGTCTGCAAGGTGAAGAATAGTGCAACACCAGTATTTTCAGACTGCCTTGATTCAATTGAGTGCAACGTTTTCCACAACATGACCAGAAACCTTTACAGAAACCTTTGCAGAAGCAAGATAAACAAACACAATAGTGAAGTTTAACAATAAGCGGCACTAGTTTTCTCACTATGCCAAAATGACTACTTCTGCCTAATCAGGAAGGAAGGACTCGTCATAAAAAAATCCAAGTGGCAAAAAGCCAGACATAGAAGGACAAAGCTGCCAGAAAGTGAAGACAATTTTAACACACATTTCCCAGCTAATGAAAATGTAAAAGTTTGCCCTCAGGTCCTTCAAACATCACAAATCATCGACGAAACAAAAGCTCTGCTGTAAACAAACTGCCCCTTTCCTCACTAAGTCACACTATGTTTATGTAACAGAGCATATTATAATAGGAGAGCAGTAAGAATAGTGATGAGGCTCTCTTTATTTCAAAAAATGCAATGTGATTTCAACATTTCCTTGACTCAAAGCCCAGTGTAATCTGTATTCCAGGCTGGAATGGTTCTCTGCTATTGCCTTGTCTTTACTCATTCACCTTGTTCACAGCAGCTTTGGCTGACAAACCCAAACAGAGCATAACACACAGAGGACTGTTGCGGGAAGAGGGATCAGTGCCCAGGGAATGAATGCTCTTCGCTTCAGACACGCTCATGTCAATGGACTGTGATATCTACAGTATAAGATGCCGAGACCCAACTGGACACAGTTTAAAAAGTGTGAAACCTCAGGGGGAAGCCAGGCCTGATGGTGAGTGTGCTACTCTGCCAATTGTCATTCAAAGGTCCATGTAAAAGTCATAGACATGAATCTTCTTCGTGGAAAGAGCACAAACTTAGATTAGTCTGTTTATTATATGAACGAGCTTGTCCAATATTTATTGGATTGTGTCCGGACAAAGACATTTTCACCTGTTTGCCACATGTGACCGAATATCTGTCAAGTGCGACTAAACATTTTCCTTGGTCGCACCAGTGCGCCTGACTTCCCTGTGTGTATGTGTGAAACATTCTTTTTTTCCCCATCCACATTCTGTGAAGATCATAGCCGTAAACCCGCCTGAGTCCATCACAGCTGTCAATCATGACATTTTACCCCGTTTTTATAGCATCAAATAATTAATAAAAATCAAAGTTATGAGTAAAATGAACTCTTGAACAAACATCAGTTTGATAACAACTACTAAAAATGACAGATACCATCTTTGGGAAAAATGTATTTGACGTGCCTATACTGCAGCCAGCCACCAGGGGCTGATGGAGATGTTTTGGCTTCACTTATACAGTCTATGCATCAACCCCTGATGAAGACCCACCCCTACTCTCCCCTGATTGGCTCTGACCTTGATGTTCCTCTTTGCTGAATGCATGTGGGGAAAAAAAGGCATGTGTGTATGTGTGAAATCACGCCCTGTACTCCTCTTCGAGCGGGATCCTTAAAACATACCGATAATTCAAAATGAGGAGAACTATTGATTGTTTTTTCGTCAAGACAAATGCTGCAGTGCCCGTTACACCTCTCCCTAACCCTGAAGGCCCAGCCCAGACTCAATAACGGCTCCACAACCTGTCTCCTCTGTCCCCAACGAGATGCCTATTCCTGACCCGACATCTTTGGTGGAGTCGCCTGATCTGACTCAGAGCCAGAGCCAAGGTCTACCACATATTGTACAAAAAGGCCAAAATATTTGCTTGTCTCCAACAAACATGTCCTGTGCTATGACAGACGAGTGCGTGGCCGGCAGATCATCTCCGCAGCGTTTCAGTGCAGCACATAAAACAAAAAAGTTTGGCGCACCAGTCTGGAGCCCTGAATGATAATTTCTTTTGCCATGTCATCCCACTGTGTGCATATTATAGTTTTTACAGGGGACTACAAAATATTTCTAAGCTTTGGATGACAAAATGTATTTCTTTTTTAAATAAAGACAAAGCTCCACAGTGGTTATTTAAAACATGACTTAGGAGTCCATTTCAAAAGGAAACAATTCCTCTTGATCAGAAAAAGTAACTTAGCACCTACTGATATTAATGGGCTTAAATCTGGTCATTTAGAATCATATACTATGTCACTGCAAAGCTGTGGGTGGCTTGTATCGTACAGTTTGTGTTAAGTTAATTCTGTGGAGCAACTGGGGCCCAAGTAGAAATAAATCATTTCATAGTACCTTGGTGTTTTGACTCTGCCTTTAGAGCTCAGTTTAAATCCCATTACCAATTATTGTAGCTGCATGACAAGTTACCACATGAGAGTAAAGACTTTATGATAATGTAGGTTCGTTCAACATTCTGGAGCAAGAACTAGGCAGGACCAACTACAGTATTTATACAAATTATGTTCCTTATTAGCTTTGTAGAAGCAAGAACCACATGAACGACAACAGAAAATAGAAAACATATTTGTGATTTAACTGTGTTTGGGTGGATTGTTTGGGAGTAGTGGCTGTCGAGCTGAGGGAATCGGATTGTTTCATGCAGCCCCTCAACCACTGACTGCTCTGAAGTAGCTCTTTGTCTAAAGGGTACTCAAGTACATTTTTGAGGTACTTTACCTTACTATTTCCATTTGTTGCTACTTTTAAACTTCTACTCTAATACAATTGAAAGGAAAAATATATACACCACTTCATAGCTTTAAGACTTTACATACAAAGCATATTATCATCGTACAATAGGTGATGCATTTATATAAACTACCTAATACATGTACATATGTGCACATATAACTTATATTTTCTACCTAGCTTTTTTGCTATATTTGCTTGAAAAGTCACCTAATAGTTGCCTATTGATTTGGCAGATTAAAAAGTGTTCATTGCGTACTATCCACAGATTAACAGGACAGCTAGGTTGTATAGTAAGAATCTGTGTCTCAGTCGAGAAAACAAACCTACAGACTAAACAAGGACAAGCTGTGACACTGGTTAATATAATTTGAATCATATAGAATTCACTCATTCACTCACTCACTCACTTACTCACTTACACACTCACTCACTCACTCACTCACTCACTCACTCACTCACTCACACACACACACACACACACACTCACACACACACTCACTCACTCACACACACACACACACACACACACACTCACTCCCTCACTCACTCACACACACACACTCACACACACACACACTCACTCACTCACTCACTCACACACACACACACACACACACACACACACACACACACACACACACACACACACACACACACACACTCACTCACTCACACACACACACACACACACACACACACACACACACACACACACTCACTCACTCACTCACTCACTCACTCACTCACATGCACACACACCTAACACTCATACACACAGTAACTGCAGTAGTGACACACACATTGACACACTGGATAAGATGTTCTTCTACCCAGACGGTCACAGACGCTACCAACTGTCTCCTAGAATGTGTTGCATGTGATCTGACACCTACAACGTGACTTTTTACTTAGTAAGAATAGTTGTTGTAAATGATCCAAAAGCATCTTGACACATTGTGGTTAGTTTGTACTGCTTATCTCTGTCCTCCTCGATTGAGCTTCAATAAATGCCCCTGCGTGAGTCATCTAAGTCTCCTGAAACTTCTACAGTTAATTGGCTTGCCAAAATTCTACATCAGTGTTGTATTGGGTTTAACCCCTAAAGTTATTTGCATCACTATTTAAGAAATCTAAGAAAGAATGTACTGTTCAAGTGCAGTTTTATTTTAAAATTCGCCATGTAATCATATTGCGTGTTACATAACTGTCTGAAAGCGACATTTGTGAAAGAGACGTGCTGTCATATCTCAGTAAAGTCTGGATTCTTTTATGTCAGCAGTGATCTGCTGGAGTGTTTTACTGCAGAGTGGGAATACACAGAAAACCCATTTCCTGATGAAGTGGAAAACTTATTGTATAAAGTAAAATAAATATTGAATCGCTGGAGAGGAAAAACTACACACTTGGAGAAAATCCTTATTTGTATCTCTGGAAAAGTTACTAAAACTCGTAAACATTAATGTTTTTTACTGAGTACAGCTCCATTCACTCAGCCCGAAGCCTTCCCAGTGTCTCTCGACAACATCAGAAGGCTAAGCTGAGCAAAAAATGTGTGCTTTCAGTTTCAGGACTTTTTCTGCAGGCAGTTGCCCACTCTGAAGTTGCAAAAGCAGCCTGGATGGTGCTCAGAGCCACTGCATGGGCAGATTATATAATGTCTTGAGACTGCACAGCGAGGCAGATGAAGTCTCTCAGTGCTGGTGTCGGTTTAGATACGGCACGATAACTAATAAAGCTAGACAAACCAAGACAACAAGTTCAAAAGAAGCACAATGCCTACAGTGCGTGCAGTAATATTATGTTAAACATGAGATTCTTGTCATTCAGCGACTTCATTTTATGAATTGTAAAATGACAGACCAATCTTACATTCACTAAAGATGGCTGCAGGTCAGGGCCACTACTGAGTGCTGCTGCAGAATCTTGTGCTTTTGTTCGTAGCATCTCTGCCACCAGCACTTTTCCCTGGAAACACACACAAAACACACAAGCAACCACACATAACCTCTCTACTCCTGTGCTCCAAATAGCGGTCTGCAGGGTGACAAATGAATACTGTCACTTGGCTAAACACCTACTTGCACTTTTATTACAGTTATGTACTGTTGTTCAGTGTTTCGTTTTGTTGTGCGTTTTGTTTTGTGTGTTTGAAGTGCTCAAAATATCACACTGAGATTTTTCTTTCTCATACTTCCCTAACCTTCTTCCAAACTCTCACACACCAAACAAGAAAGATAAAAAATCATCGCCCTAAGCTACATGAAGAATGGGTTTATTTCAAATGATAGAAGGGTCTTGTATCACTGGTATCTAAATGTGAACGCTGCAATAATAGAAGACATTTGACTAGAGAGAAAAGTGGTTGAATAAACCTGCAACGTTGTGTCCTTCACGCCACCCAGTTTTGCACGTCTATCTGAGGGGCATTAGGGGAGTCGCGGAGAGAGAGAGAGTGTCACTCTGCATTAGTCCACCGGTCTCGTCCATCCATTCCATCCTGTCTGATCTTATATTATAACCTGTCAAATCTAGAATCACATAGGCTGCACCGAGCATTATCGCCCCTGCACTGATCCTAATCACGCTAATGCATTCTTTCATGCAAAGGCTATGACATAATGTCTTGGTGAAAATATCAAGATGATGGCCGTACATGGGTTATCCTGGTAAAGCGCTATATCTGTAGCTGGTCAGTGTTGCTCATGTCCAGACAGCAACAGCAACGTTAAGCAGAAGCTGCACAGGCACAAGAGGTCTGGCTCTTCTCCTGAGACATGAGAATATACAAATTTGCTGTAATAATTCTGCAATCTATGAAAGGTGCTAAAGTTTATTGTTATTATAATGTGTGGCAGTTGCAGGGAACGTTTCATTGTGGCCCGCGGCTCGCAGGCCATGATTAGTGGGGTTTGTTTGTGTCTGTGTAGAGGACACGAGGGCAAATTGTTACATGTGATGAGATTTTTTTCATTTTGTCAAGAACTAATATCTAATATCTGAGCAATCAGCTGAACAAACCTCTTGAACCCGTCACTTCACTGCATTGTGGGTGCATTTTATCAGTGATGTGATTATTATGTAAGGTCTTACCGCTCCAATTAGAGCCTCTGGGAGTGATATCTCGAATCCAGGGACTTGAAGCCAGGGACTTTGTGCTACTGGTGTTTAAAAAGACCATCCGTACGACCATACCTATTCTGAATGCAGTTTACAATTATAACTGTTGCAGATTTACCACTCTACATTTTGAATAATTTTCAAAACAATGGGACCTTGATTTCAGATAGGAATGGTAATTATAACTCACCTGTTTGAATTATATTTAGGCTTAGTGTTCTGCATAATTAAGAGCGTTCCGCATTGAGTGAAAGGTGGCTGCCGTCATAGCACAGACTGTAGGCTTCCTTCAAACGCCCCTCAGCTCTATCCTCGCTCCACCTCTTTGCCCATTTTTGGATTAGCCGACGTCAGGGACTGCCAAGATGGCGACAGCCGGCGCCACTGGGAGCCGCCCACTTTGAGCTTCAATTTGGCTCTTCAGAAATCTACGGGTGACGTCACAGAGACTTGGTCCATATTTTACACAGTTTGTGGTTGAAATCCAAAGCTTGACATGCCTGCTGTTCCCATTTATTGTTATTAAGCTAGGATTGGACAATTTCTCTTTCAGGGAGGGCTTCAGTAAGTTATGGATCTTTAAATTTGAGTCATTATCAAATCTTGAGTTATAGAAAAACCGGTTTTAGTGAATTGGATTTCATGATAGTCAATAATGATAGTTAAACTGTAAAAATGTGGCTAATATAGTATTTCTGTATCTTCAATCCGACATGTTGCCTCTGCTTCCTTTAAAGTGCTTCTAAATGATGATCTAATATTTGTTAGACACGTCTCCACAGTAATCAGCTGATATTATTCCCCTATAAGAAGAATTCTTTTTTTTTTAATTAGCCTGACCTTTTTAGGGAGCTTAACCTTTTAAAATGTCAGGTGAAAAGGTTTTAAAATAAGTGTGCCATATTCTTAGAAAAGTCCTGTTTTAGGGAGCTAATGGTGACCTATAGAAGTGTGGCAAAATGAAGGTCTGACAGTGATGAATCTGTTATGCTCAAAGCAAGTTGTTATGGTTCAGTTATGTTCCCGCTGAGCTGGACTAACCTGTCTGTGGGCTTGTAAAGCAACCACCTGTCCAGACTTTTTACCAACTTAGGGAATGTGTCATATTAGGTTTATGCTCAATAGGGTATTTTATTTCTACATCAAACTAAAATCTGAGTTTACTAGATGGGCAATAGAGGATAAAGTATACTGTAACTATTCCCCTCTGTGACAGGGCCATTAGTTTACTCTGTGGCAGATCAATCCAACTCTATTGTCTTTGGATTTCCTCTGCCTCTGTCGTTACCACTCTAGCTGTCTTTAGTAATCATCAGCTTTCATGTCAAATAAATGAGCTGTTTTATTGCCAGTGTTGCCGCGGCTCCACCGCTGGTCAAAATAAATGGGAATGAATACGGGTTATTTTCCAAGGACATGCAGAGTAAATGTGGCCGAGCAATAAAGGCTTCCGTCAGAGTGAATTAGATCACACGGGTGACACATCTAGTGCACTTTACCTCTAAAAAAAAATAAAATATATAAAAAATATGTAAAAAATTAATGACTCTAAGAGGAATATGGTGTTCAGAAAAAGTCAAGTGAAAAATGTGATAAACTGCAGGATGTCATAAAAATGTCCCAGACACATGATGTTAAAAATAAAAATCTTGTTTTAGCACGGTCAGTGTTGACAATATAAGTTGAAGTTTTTTTTAATTACAGTTCAATATTGCAAGTAGATCATTTTTTATTAAAAACCACAAACCAGCGCATGCATAGGTTGTGACAGCTCTGTGGTCATCAATTAAACTGCAGTAGTATCTTTATGAACACTTGAAGTGACTAAAATAACCCCTCCAGCTGTCAGGTGTATACTGTATATTCTAGACATACAGTAGAGTGTCTGCGACTCCTCTCCTGGCATCAGTAAATAATGCACTCCTGTGCATCTGCAGCACTACTTACAGTTGTTTCCAATTGCTAAACAACAGTGGGCACAACTGGAGTCACATGTGCAAAACTCAAACTACAGTCTGCACTACCAACAGTCACCTGAGCTAAACAGTTCACATCACCTGCAAAACAGGCTCAGTGCAACCAAACACTATGCACAAGCCTCACTGAGATAACACACACTGTCACTCAGTACACACTGAGAGTAAAAACACTAGCGTCAAACACCAATACAGAAATTACAAACTTTTTCATCTTTACAGTTTGAACAATTTGAGTGACTTGACACTACTCAATAGTTTATTTAAGGAAAAAATATAGATTGTATAGCATACCAATTTTTACATAAGGTAAAAAAAGAAGGAATGAAAATCAGCAGTTTTCTTCAATAAAGTATTTTGTCTCTAGTAATTTATGGAATTACTGGGAAAAAAAACTAAAGGTACATATGTAACAGTACCAAAGAATAGTGTGATTAATCCTGCCTCTCTCCAGCATCATGTGGCAAGTTTTCTTCATCACATTGGATGTCTGCATCATCTCTAAATACAAATGAATGTGGTGTTTCTATTGCTTTCACCGCCATTACTTTCTGAAAAAAAGTAAGAACACAGTTTTACTATTGTAAAGATATAGTGTTTTTCACTTTTTTTATAGCTGTGTATATAACCTCAGACATCTTAACTGGAAATGTTGGTATCTTTGCTCTTTTACCTGTTTCTCTCAAATGGTACAGTGTATAATTGTTTCATTCTTATTTGGTGTTTGTATACAAAAAAAGGCTTTCTGAGTTTTGACAGCAGTGTGTTAGCATTTGAACAAAGTGCTGTAAATCTACAGTGTTGTGCACGTTGTGGTTAAAGTCATGGTATAAGTGTGTAGAGTTTTGAAAACTGTGTTCAAGCAATGAAAAACGAACTAGAGTTTGGTCCACATGAACTGCTGCTGTGCAGACTGTAGTTAGAGTTTTGCACATGTGACTCCAGTTGTGCCCACTGTCGTCTAGCAATCGAAAAAAACTGTAATATATAATTCACTCAACGTATGCAATAAAGCAACCCTTATGCCATTCACACTACACTGCTTAAACCTACCGCAATATGTTGCTACTGACTTTTATTTGCTCCTTAAAACGCTTTGTGACCAGTTTGTTTTGTGTTTTGTCAATAGGACCATTATCATCAGCTCTACCACTCACCTATATTACCCATGGCTGATCTATCTTTACATAAAATCGTACTTGTACTGTAAAACATTTGCTGAGAGGAACATTGATATAGAGAAAAATGCACATGGTTGATGTTTTATGGCTATGTTTGCTGTTATGGTTATGATTCTCTCTTTTTTTTTTTCTTTCACACTATTATATCTCCTATTAGTCACCGCTGCTGGAAACCTCTCTGAGATAGCCCCAACTTTGCTACAGTATTTTACAGAGTCACGCAAGTAGGGATGGTTTTGAAGGTCTGCAGGTGATGTTTATGGGCCAGCGGTGGCCTTGCAGATATAATTATAGCAATAGTTGTCTGCTGAACTGAACAAACACTAAAGCCTCTCTGCTCTCCAACACCACCCGCTGCTGCCACTGACAGCAAACTACATGAGAGTATGCAAATATACATCAAAAGGGGGGGAAATTTCCATTAAACTTTATATTCCAAGGTGATGTTTCCAGGGTGATTTGTATTTGAAATAGGCTTCATTCTCATTGGCGTGCAGACAAGCCGCCTGGTCTTGGCCTTGTCAAGCATTCGTCAGTATCATACATGAGAAATGTTGCAGTTGAGACTCGTTTGGTTCTGTTCAGTCGGGCAAAAAAAAAAGTGGCTCTGTTTCAACTTGCACTGCTAAACTGTTCTGTTGCGAGCATTGCATTAGCTAGATTACAGTTTTATCTGTCAAATGAATGCGCAGAAATAGCTGACATAACATTATGTTGCAAATCCAATTTCCCATTGATTGACAGTGCGAGATCCACCAAGCCAATGTTTTGGCTTCCTGCACTATTAGAGCGTATTGTGGTGTTATTTGCATTGGAAATAGGCGAGGAGGCATTTGCTGGGAGTAATTAGTTAAGCTCCTCTGACTTTGGATATTTAATTGCAGGTACAGTAGAACCGGCTGACAATGGGCTAACTGAAGCATTACAGTCTGCGAGGGACTAACAAACAGCAGGAGCCTCCCTCCTGACAAACAGCGCTGGAACACACATACACACAGTACAGATACACACAAACGATCCAGCACGGGCATACGCTGGCACACACTAAAAAACATACATCGCCAACTGACCTCTTTGATTCTTTGATCCATTAATGACATGCAATATTCTTACTCCCAGCTCTTGAAGGTTTCCTTATAACTGCCGAGATGCGGCTTGGATTATTAAGAAGTATGGCACGGACTATCTACAGAATGTTTATCATTTATCATGTGCTGTTGGCTAAGTGTGTTGCTCTAATGAAATGCTTGACCTTGAATGCTGCTTTTATACACCCCTGTATGTTGGAAATCAAAGCATAAGGGACTACCATTAGGTTACTACTATGAACTGAATGTGCCGGAAACCTGTATGTCCGTTATAGAAAGATAAATATTTCCCTTGCTTTTCTAATATGCCTGTGGTTATCATAATTAGCCAGACTTTATTAACACGCACATTTAGTGCTGCTCATCATGTTTGTTCAGCCTACAAAAAACCTTGTATAACATGTTGTTAAATCACTGTAAACTGTACTTTCTACTCACAGAGAATATCTACCATGCATTTTGATGTGCAGGATTGATTTCTGTTTACATTAGCAGGTTTATCTTAAAACCTACAATAGCTGCAACATCAATCACGGGAACAGTGCTGTTAACGTGACACAGTAGACACTGTTAATTATTTAAAAGGATCACAGACTATTAATGGTATTTTGGCTCACCTTTCCCATTATCTGCAACAACCAGTTTGTTTTCCTCTCAATTAGGCACGCAGGCAGTGAGCAACACCCATCTCCTATTACTGGGATATGGCAACAGAGGCCATGGGGGGAAGGGAAAATAACAGGCTGCTGTTGTTATCACTGCTGCTGCTGCTTAGGGATTGTTTTTAGCATTTTCTTGGCTGCATTTCATTTCTTTATTCTTTTGACCATAGCTTGTCTCTGCTATTAAACCTTTGTCACTGCCTTTTGGAGTTCTAACATGGCTGGGTCACTGAAACCTAACCTGAGTCGGAGCCGTGATGTGGTTGGTGTTTTTGTTCTTATACCTCTGCGCTGTGCACAGGATATTAAGCTGGAAAAACAAGCCTGGGATGTAATGAAGGCATCCGAAATTCAGCCAGTAGTAGGCAAGTGGGATTTGACATCCTCTAGCCAGAGCCATTATGCTGTAGGTTTGTACTTTGGAAAATGTACAAAAATGTATGTTATTATACAGGTCTTTAATAACACATATAGGATCTGAGATTCAGTTTTTATCCTGCTAGCTGTCAGACTAATATGTTGCTATGTTGCTAGGCTGAAAGAATAGATTTTTTATTTATTAATCAGCTGATTGTTGTTTTTATTAATCAATAATCAGTTCATCTGCATAATGTCATAAGATATTAATTCAGAATGATGTAAAGAAGAGAAAATCAGCAAACTCCATAAGTTGAGAAGCTCAACCAAGCATTTTTTAAGCTAAAATTTGCATTTTTAAAAACTAACAGTGGCATTTTTAAGCTAAAACTGACACTTTTACTTTATTTTGTATTTTCTTTTGCATCTGTGCATCTTAAATTACTTCAATGTTTAATCAATCATCAGATTAGTGTCTCAAATGTTTCCGTTGATGCACTAATTGTGTAATAAACTAAACATTTAAGCACTAGACCATATATAAGCATCTAACTGCCCACGCAAATGCACTTGATTCATCTGTGATTTACCCTGTGCACATGCATAAACACGTTTGTCCAGTATCTAGTATATTTGTGTGTAAAGTGCGGGGTACCCTTCTGCGTGCAGACGGCCCGTTCCATGTAGCTCGAACCCCATGTGGTGAAGATATCTTCCTGCCACGCTGCACAGGGTTCTGACTGTGCGAAGCCAGAGGCAAGAGAGTGAAGTGTGTCAGCCTGTGCAGCTGATAACAGCGCCTCTGTCACACTCAGGCCAAAGAGTGTTTGCTGGGGAGCCAAAGCGCGTGATGGGTTTGTAACGCAGTACGCAGTGGCATTCAAATAGTGAAATTGTGGTAGGCACCTTTTCCTCATCCCTTGAACTAATGTCATGTCATTTATCTTTTGCCACATGGAGTTAACAGCGATTCCTCCCGAACGTCTTTTCCATCAGAATGTTCTGCCACTTGACGTACACCATGTTTTATCCCACTGGAGTTTTTTTTTTTTACACTTTGTTGACCAAATGTGATTTCCACATTGTAAAGTGTGTGCACAGAATGTTTTATTCAGCTAGCCTTGTTGTTTCTTTACATCTGTGTGACACTCTACCACATTGGCAAGTGCTTCTCTAACTCCTTAGGCCTTCCCGGTGTCTCTTTCATGGGAAGAGGCCCTGACAGAATAAAGAAGAGCTCCTTGAGAGCAGAGTCTCTTATCAGCCTCCAACATCTGGCCAAGGCTGATGGGCTCTTGGAATAGCTCTCCAAATATCATTGAGTTTGAGCTGCATAATGCTTGTTTAACTGCGTCCTTCCTACAATACTAATTCACTCCCTATCATTATGTGTCTTTCACCAGAGGAACTCATGTCTATGATGACTATGATGAATTTGGTTTCTCAGCAGGGTAGAATTGATGTGAGGCAGTGCACTAAATGGTAGGAAAAAGAGAGATTTGAAGGTTGAGTCAAGTCATATGCGAGCAAAGGAACCAAAATATGATGTGACCAGTCCTGATCAGACCGGAAAAAAATAAGAAATTGAAATTTCAAGCTGGTAAGTGTTTAAATCTTTGACACGAAAAGCAATTCCCTCTGACGTGTACACATTTGTTTGCAGGAAATGAGTCTTGCTAAATTGAAGTCATCATCGTTGATTAAAGACGTATGGTCTTGATGCATTGCAACCCATTAGATTAAAGCTCTGAGGTAATCTGCAGCTGATTTAGGAATTTATCCGAAACACCTGGTTCTGTATCTCCAAGCCACTGCATGCCAAGCGTCTGATCACACACGAGGAAGGTTAGAACAGATGTGTCACACAGAGCCCGTTTTGTTCTTGTCTTACAACGGTATGACATGGGCAGGATGGACCAATCAGTTATGTTCATCTTTTCTCTTGATCATGGAATAATTATTTTCTTATCTTTACACAACGCTCTTTGTTTTCTTGTGATCATAAAATAACAATTTCATAACCTAACATAATCTTTTAGATTATAAAAAGGTGATGATTCTTATGTGGTTAACAACTAATCTTTGGTCACTTTGAGATTGCGGCAGGAACTTTACGGTCCGTTGCAGCGGCAGTCTTCTCTAATATCTGCTGATGTTTTATCTAATTTATTTGTTTTCTTTTTTGGCATTTTTCCTAATTTGTTAAGGCCAAATCCCCATGCACCGCAGAACCTGCTGCTGCAACACCCACTGTTCTCCTAGGGAGGGTGTAGACGGCCATGTGCTTCCTCCTATACACATGGAGTCACCAGATGCTTCTTTTTCACCTGACAGCGAGGAGCCTTACCCAGGAGGGTGCAGCACATGCAGAGGTTCAAAGATCTTTTTTTTTTAAGATTATTTTTTGGGGTTTTTTATGGCCTTTACTTGACAGGATAGCTTGGAGACAGGAAAGGAGGGAGAGAGAGGGGTGGACGACTTGCAGCAAAGAGCTGAGCGTCGGTTTCGAACCCGGGCTGGTGCCAAGGACTCAGCCCATATGGGGCGCACACTCTACTGGGTGAGCAAGAGGTTGCCCCCCTCCTGTAGATCTTAATGCAACTCCACCCAGACGCCCCGACCAACCAGCAAGAGTCATCACTGCGGCTACAAGGAATGCTGCCAGTTGGGTTTTATGGAGCTGGAAACATCGGAGCCATGGATTAAAGCTAAACGATGCAGTGGTGGGCAAGTGTTTTCAATCTGCACCACCCGGGTGCCCTGCCTATGTTAAATTTAAGCATTAACATGGGCTTTTTGTTTCCCTTTGGACTCTCAGCACTGATTGAACGAAATGTACTTTTTCTGAATGTAATGGAATCAAAGATTTTAAAGGAAGCATTCTACAGTGCTGCAAGTCTTTTTGAACTAGAAATCACTGTATAGATTTGTGGCACCTGGACAAGACAGATGTATTTTGCACATTGATTACTTGAAAAACATGAGCTCCCAGGATAAATCTGAGAGGTCAAGATGAAACAAAGAATGAGTAAAAAAAATGTCTGTTTATTTTGTACTATAATTCAATGTTTGCTTTACTTATTTTCGAGAAATACTAGATACTTTCACTTTCTTAGGCCACGAAGGATTGTACTGTTTTTTATGTATTTACCTTTATCTGACAGTCACAGTATGGAGAGAGACAGACAGCATGTAATCATTGCAGTTATGTGGTATTGTAACCATTAGGCAACTCCGGGCATGCTCACTCTCACGTTCAAACACACATTCACATTAACTGCAATAATCTTAGGTCAGGTTAGGTCACAATTAGACATTGCTTCATTTTAAAGAGTCACCACCACACCGTTACTTGATTTGCCCACCACCAGAAAGGACTGACCAGTTTACTTTTCAACTATAAAATGTCCCACTCAGTACATACTGTGGTCTCAAACTGATATCCATATTGGCCTTAAACATCCAGTATCAGTCACAAGCCATAAAGGTTGGGAATCACTGTCATTTGGCTGTGGCAAAAATGTCCTTCCACCTGCTGAGAATAGATGATTACACATGTTTTTTTTTGTCGTACAATCACAAGAAAATGCGAGCTTGTTATGTCAAGGGAGCAGCATAATTATCCAGTTATCATGAGCAAATCAAACCTAAAAATAATAACACCCATGACCCCTTGACTCCCATAGAGACAGACTGTTATTTAAATGTTATAGTTTCTACGTTATGGCTCACGTATCCTCAAAGAGGCAAAGATGAAGATGTAATCCTGTTGTGTTAGGAAGAGAAGTCAGGGAGCAAATTAATAATTCTTGCTGGTGAGGCTTGCAGTGCTCAGAGCTATAGCCTGTGAATCATCATCATCATCATCATGAGATAAAAGGCAACATCTTTTCATCTATTTTTCAGTCTTTTTCACGTTGCCTGCTCCAGTAACACTCCTGTGAGTGTTTTCAAATCCAGGAAGACATATCATATAATTATTTGTTTTCATGTAGATCATATCTGTGAATTTCTACACTTGTGACAAAATTGAATTTCTGCAGAGGTTGAGCTTAGATGATAACGCAGCATGGCCAAAATGGTCTAATTGAAAATAATGCAGCACAATCATCACCATTTATAATCAATTATATTGAGGCTTTATCACAAATACTTGCGCTCCCCTTGAAGCAAATAATGTTTTTTTTTTATGATTAGCTCGATTCACACTGAGTACCCACATGCACTGTAAATGGCCAATTAAATTGCTTCTTTAGTATGCTGCCAATGAATTGTTCTATACAACGTTTTAGCAAACCAACATCACAAGGAGGCCTCTTATTATCCACTAAGACAACCATCAGCGTTTCAGATGCAGGTATGATGTGATGAGAGTTTGTGGAAATGGCAGTGAGTAACAGTTTGACACGGTCCTTATGACTTCAGCCATAAGGGTCAGGTGACCCGCATCCTATACAACTTTGACAGGGAGGCGGTGGAGACCAGAGAATCAATGTGATGCCATCCCAGATTCATCCCCAGAGAGCCAGTGAGTCGTCAACAATCCACTTTGACCCCGCTTGGAAAGGAAATCCACCCCTGTGATGGCTAGGTCATTCCATATCATTACTTGATTGGCATGAATGATTAATACCACTCTTTCAAACACATGATCCCAGTTACACTTTATTGACATATATGTGAAACATGATCTTCAACTCATCAGCCTAACCTCTCAGATGGTAAACATTAAGTATTTTTCTGGACTCTTAGACACAACACCATGGATGTATAATAAGAACTGGATACAGTGTTCGAGGTGGAGCCCCGTTCATTTCTATGAGAGTTGCTTAGTGGCACATGAAGCCTTCGTGGAGCCAAAAATTACCCGGATGACCGGCACTACTTCCGCATTGTGGGGCCGAGCAGGCTACTTTTACAGCGGTTTAGTGCTCCACTAACTCGAACAGGGATTAAATGATTTCATTGTGCGACTCTTCTGGACTTTCCAAATGTTATCAGACCAAATGGATCAAATTCTCATAGTGAACTGAGTCATTTTGTGGGGGATTGTGATGCTTAAAAAAAATTATCCACTGATTTACAGACGTCTTTTTTGCCATGTGAGTCTATGTACAAAAGTCTTTTTGGGCCAGAGGGCATCACGTGACGGGCCCGCTATGTTGAATATGCTTCAAAGCCCGGCTCACTTCCTGGGGGCCTGCACAACATGGTTGGATATACATCCCTGTGTTTGACATTGATGCTTGATCAGCTGTGTCACTGTAGCAGAGCCCTCACTACTGGCTCTCACACTTACCAGTCATTCATTTTTTTTTAGGAGCAGGTTGCACATGTTACCGCACACATCTTTAAGTTTAAAACATGACACAGTCTGTCACATGTTAAAGAGAACTCGGTGCATGGCAGTATCAATAGCTGAAGCCTTAGCCATTTGCAATGCAATTAAAAACTCAATTTTCAAAGCGCTGTGCTGAGGGTAATGAATAGGCCAGTAATCCCTTAATTGTTCTCTCTTAGGCAGAATCACAGGAATGATAGATGTTTCATTAGAGACAGAGTAAAACTTAAAGTAAATAAAATAAGAGATATCAGTAAGTTTATAATGGTCAAACCTCCAGAGAAGGCTAAATGTGTTTCCGGCGAGATAAAAGCAAAAACAAAAATTCAATGAGCCAAAACCATTTTTTCAGTCACTTTGAGTCTTTTCATGATCATTTTCAGGACCATAGACAGTTCTATTGGTTCAGTGTTCCCATATCCCTGTGTTTGAGTGTGTGTGTGTGTGTGTGTGTGTGTGTGTGTGTGAGAGGGTTATGTGGTTTTAACTTTTCTTCTAATAATCCCTTCTTTACCTCTCTCTTACTTTAAAAATCTCATTGCTACCCTGGAGATCAACACGGATAGAGTAAGGTTGCAGAATGAATGAAACAAACAAACAAACTTCCCCACTGTTGGAAATAACCGCAGCTCTCCATGTTCGCCTCTCCGCGGTTTCTCGAGATATATGCAGCAGCTGGACGTGGCCAGGCAATTCAGAATCATTGGCCACCTGAGATTGCAGTGTTTCTATTGATTCGGCCAACAGAAGGCTAATATTGACAAGTGCAGCGCGTATTCCAAGCCGTCGTAATGTAGCGGGCTGAGGCTTTTTTAATTTAGCGTCAGATCAAGTTTGACCAACAGTGGCCCGCCGCGACGGGTCCAATCGGAGTTCAGATCAGCTCCCACCTCCCCACCCCCCCCCACCAGCCCACCCCTCCTCTTCCTCTCTCTCTCTCTCCCTCTCTTTCTCTCTCTCTCTCTCTTTCCCCCTCTCTCTCTCTCTCTCTCTCTCTTCCTCTCTTAGTTGCAAAAAAAAATTTCTGCAGCTGGGCTGCACCTCAATGAACCTAATTGGTGCACTGTGAGCGACCATCATCTATCCACTGGATTTCCATCGCGGCCGGCTTCCATCCAGAACATATGAATTTGCTTAGACAGACCCTTTTAAGGAGTTGAACAGATAGGTCGGAGAAAATGGCACAACGCGTGGTTTTGTTTCTACTGTGGCTCTTTGACAGATCATTCGCAGGATTTCCCAATCAGATCAATATCGGTAAGTGTTTTTGCTGTTAAAAAAAAAAAAAAAAAAAGGCTGCAGATTGTGGTTTGTATGGGCAAAGATTGCAATTTCTTATACCGGAGAGATGTGCACGGAGCGCGGAGCTCTGCGCAATGACAGAGGCTAACTTGATTTTATGTATGCTGCGATCTTAAAGCAGCTGATTGTGTTAAACTGTAGATTAAAGCGTCATCTAGTGTTGTCTGTGTCAGTGTAATCATTGGCGAAAAAAATCTAGGTGTTTGATAAGGAGTAGGACGGGAGACGGTCAGTTCCCCCGCACGATCTGAAGAGTTACAGACTGGTCAAAAATGCATGATATTCTTTCAAATACCAATCAGCCTCCTTTCTATTTCAGTCGGACGTAGCCTATAGAGTTCTTCCTCACTGAATGAAATGGTCCACCACTGACACTAGACTGAAAAAGGCACAGATGAGATTGTCTGATCTTGCTTTTCCTCTCTTTAAGGGGGGCTGTTCATGCGTTCCACGGTGCAGGAGCACAGCGCGTTCAGGTTCGCTGTCCAACTCTACAACACCAACCAAAACACCACTGAAAAGCCTTTCCACCTCAACTACAATGTCGACAACCTCGAGTCGTCCAACAGCTTTTCAGTCACCCATGCGTGTAAGTGTGCTTCTATTTCAGTCATGTCCAGATTCTCCCCCACTTCTGTCCACAGCACAGCGAGCAGAATTATTTATGTCCGAATCATCCAGTATGGAGCTTATATAGAGGCCACATCTCAATCCAGGGGAAGCAGTCAAGTCCATCTCACTTCACTCTGGGTCATAAAGTCTCAATGGGAATTTACAAATACAGATTTGTCTAATGCACATATTTATTTCCCCATATTTATCCTACATAATCTCTTGTCTTTCCTGCCTTTCTTTTTTTTTAATAGAAATGGGTATTAATTTTGACAATAACATTTTACGGACAGTAGCTGTGGTTGGACCACCACATTCACACAATGTGTGTCTGTCATGAGTTTTACAGAGGTGATATTTCATAAATACAGGCATTCCACATAAAATAAGTTCCTTTGGCAACATGTTGTATACATGCTGGCCTTGGGAATGCAGCCAATAACAAAGAGCCTGTGTCAAGGACTCAGCGCTGGAGGAGCTCATGTGTTATGGATCAGAATTGGATGTATTTTTTTTTTTTTTACGTGTTTTATAAATTTATTTTTCATCACATAAATGATTCACTATTCGAGAGGAAATTTATCTATATATAGTGTATAGTATATACACCATTTTTTTTTCTTCTCCATGGGTGCTGATATGTGGTTATGGTTATGGTCCATCCCACGGTGCAACTGGTGCAGTGGCTTATCCAACAAATTACCTTTTTTTTCTCCTACACCCCCACTGGCTTCATTTTCTTGAAATCAACAGAAATGTAATGGACAAAAGGGGAAGAAATTGAGTCGAGAATGCCATTTAGTGATGTCATTCTAAGTGATGAGTTTGGCTGAATGGCCGACTTTGGAGACACCAGGATGTTCTGACTGGCGCGGTTGAGTCCCTCTAACCCCATGTGTGGCACGGTCATAATGGCCCCTCAGACTCTCCAGAACATCTCCCCCTGCACCGTCTTCTGACTCCCCCTGTGTTAGGGAGCATCTCCCCCAGCATTGCAGAGTCAGCTCATTAGCACCCAGCCCTCATAGCACCTCACCGTGCTGTCATTGGGTGAAAGGGGGAAAAAATCCATAGCTCCCCATCCAACGCCAACAAATGAGTCGGGCTCAGACCTGCAGGGGAGGTGGGTCTGAGCAGTGAGGGAGATAAAGCAGAGCGTCATATCGCACGCAGCAGAGCTGCAAGTGCCCCAACCAAGGCATCCGTAAGAAACAATAAGCAAATGACAGTGAATAAATAATAGATAGTGCCGTGCAATTTCACGCATGTTGAAGAGGAAGGGAAGCATAGGAGAAAAAAGCTTGATATCAAAATCTAATTAAATTCAGGGGCAGACAGAGCTTTAGTGAGAGGAAGGGGTTCCTGTGGGAGCCGTGGCCCCATTTCTTGTTTCTCGCTGGCACGTCTTAGCATCTCCATCAAGAGCACTGTCTCAGGACTGCCTTCAACTTCAAATACAAGAAAACTATGAGCTTTTAATGATGCAAAGAAACCAATGCTTAAAAGAAATGTATCGCTCAGTGATGCAAAAATAGGAGAGCGATTGTCAAATGTCATTATAATGTTTGGTGAGAGCATCTCTCTTGCTTTTATGTGTGTATTAATAATCTGCTCTGCTTGAAATTTCTCTTTAGTGCTGAATCTTTAGCCTGCTACATTAAACAAGAAGGAGTTTTATACGTAACACGCTAAAAAGCCCTCTTCGTACTGGTAAAATAATCAACACAAATTCCAATCTGATTTGTGTAATGTATGATCTGAGACTTTTTTCAAGGTAGTGCCCTCAGACTGTTGTCAAGCTGAGCTCGCAGACCGCTCATGGCTGAGCTGAGCTCACAACAGTCCATAAGCAGATTGTCTCTACCAATGTAGTTAACAAAATAGAGATGACAGTTATTAGATATCACTTATCTGCTGACTTCCAGGCCTTTGAGGCTTATCCTCTGGTGAGTGAAGACCTCCTGTGTTCTGAGTTTCAGATTTGTCAGCACTGTTGTTTGTTTTGCAAGCTGTCACAATTATTTAGTGGACATTCAAATTTACTTTGTCATCAGTAAACCCGTGTGGGTGATTCAGACCTTTGTCAGCAGTAGCACACATCTATTTTATGATCGGGCAATCTAAAACTAAGATTCAAAAGTAGCGTTTATGCGGGTTTGGGGAGGCAAGCTTCATTGCTTTGATCAAGATGAGTTCTGGCTGCCTAAGGCCTTGCAGAGTGGTCGAAATGACAGAATTTGTTTCGTCTTGTTCGGACTCCTCTTTTTCTTGAAGCTGATGTTCTGCTTTCGTGTGCATTCTCTCTTTACTCTGGGACGGATACTGCCAAAGCCCTTTACTCTGACTCATCATGTAGATCACTCCCCCTCATTTGCTGTACATCCTTTAAAAAGTAATATAATATAGGCAGAGGAACAAGAGGATGTGCATACAGTAATTCAAATTAAACTTGCTGGAGTTTATTTTGCTTTTCAGAAACAAAATGTGTAAATCCCTAGGTGTGATGAAGGCACAGGCTCGTGTCAGAACAGTTTCTTTCAAGTCTGTTTCAAACCATATGCTATTAATTGAATTAGTGGCTGGCAGCAAAACAATGTGTGGCATTAGTAATCCTCAAGGCTTGGCTTTGTACTGCAGAGGCATGGTGTGTGCTTTGGTGACAAGACTGTTGTTGCTTTGAAGTGACATCAGAAATTGTGAAATGTGTAATTACCAGTGCGGGGTCCATAATAGCTATGGAAACCAGGAGTCAGGTGTGCTCACAGAGAAGACGGGAGTAGTTGAAAGCAAAGGGTACCAGTTTGAAGAAAGCAGAGTAGACAACATTAATGTTCCTTACGGTCACGGCTAGCAAACTTAATGACACCGCCATCCTTTCTCTCCTGTGTACCCTTCTTCTTCTTCCTTTACCTGAGGCGAAGAAAACATCAAGCCCCCCCCCATCTCCTCGCCACGCTATTTATTAGATTACTCGCCTTGATTCCTGTTAAAGGAAAATATTGAAATGCTTGGCTTTTGAATCTCATCTCCCTATTCCTCATTCCTCATTCTGTCATTAAGCTAATGGTGTGTGTCCCCTCTGCCAGCCTCTTTACATGTGCTTACCCCTCTTTTATCGAATCCTCCAGGTCCTTAAACCCTGGCAGTAGCAGCTGCTTCTTTGGCTGCACAGTTCAGCCACAGTATTAGCATCAGCTAACTGTAGGCAAATCTGCTTTGCTCCAAGATTGTGGTGAAAAAAACAGATAAACCAACCACCTTTTCCCACGGTAAGAAAGAGGAGGGACAAGAGAGAAAAGCAGAGTGACTGTAAGGTATTATGAATCTTATTGTGAATAGAGAGAAGATGAGGTTAAAGGAATAGTTTGACGAGTTAGATGAGATGATTGATACCACTCTCTTGACTGTATGGTATGTGAAGCTACAGCCAGCAGCAGGTTAGCTTAGCTTTGCTTAGCTTAGCTTAGTATCAAGACTGAAATAAGGGCATTTTTACACTTCCAGTTTTTGTATGGATTAAAGAGATAACACACATGTTAATTTGCAAGCTTCAAAGGTGCTGATAGGCATATTGTGTTGCCTTGTTGCTACCAGGATAGCTGTTTCCCCCTGTTCCCAGTCTTTATGCTAAGCTAACCTAACCGGATGCTGGCTCCAGCTTCACATTTACCATACAGACAATAGAGTGGTATTAATCTTCTCTTCTAAATCTTAGCAAGAAAGTGGACAAGTGTGTTTACCAAAATGTCAAACTGTTCCTTTAAAGGTCCCATGACATGGTGCTCTTTGGATGCTTTTATATAGACCTTAGTGGTCCCCTAATACTGTATCTGAAGTCTCTTTCCCGAAATTCAGCCTTGGTGCAGAATTACAGCCACTAGAGCCAGTCCCACAATGAGCTTTCCTTAGTATGTGCCATTTCGGTGTCTGTAGCTAATGAGGAGGAGAGACGGGGGGCAATGTGGAGAGTGGGGGTGTGGCCTTGACCAACTGCCACTTTGCTTGTGTGAAAGCCATGATGTCTCTCTCTCATGGGTGGGCCAAATTCTCTGGGCGGGCAAAGCAGAGAAAGGGGAGGTAACCTTGCTCCTTATGACCTCATATGAGAAGATTCCAGATCGGCCCATCTGAGCTTTCATTTTCTCAAAGGCAGAGCAGGTTACCCAGGGCTCGGTTTACACCTATCACCATTTCTAGCAACTGGGGGACCATAGGCAGGCTGGGGGAACTCATATTAATGTTAAAAAACCTCATAATGTGAAATGTTCATAACATGGGACCTTTAACACTGCTTCAGGTGAATAGCAGTTGACTTATGTGATGCTAGACGTTCATGCTGCCTTATTGTCAGTGTGAATCAGTTTACCGAAAAATAAATGATGGCACATATTCTGCGTAATGCAAACTGATTATCAGTGGTGATAATGTGTGAGCAATATCAGCATCACAAGGTGTGTGGAGCCCATCAAGACTCTTGGCATTTCATCAAACTCCAGCAGATGGTTGTGTTTGGATGTGAGATGTCAACATCATTCATTAGGATTATCATAACCCCTCAATAACACAGTGCACAAGCTTACTTTTTTGTCTAGACCCAACACATTCCTAGAAACAACTTCTGCACTGACCTTTACGCCCACCTAGAGAGTGCTAGCGCTGCACATGTTGCCCAGAAACACCAACAGTCTCTTTACACCGGCGGCCCACACAATGACAGAGCACATGTGGCAAATGGCATATGTTGTGAAGCACAGACGAAAGGGCCCTTACCAAATCTTCACATGTAATGTTTTGCATAGCTTTTGGGGCTGTTGTTGTTGTTGTTGGTGGCGTGTGAATGGATGGTAAACAAAGCGACAGGCAGGCAGCGAGTTTTTGCAGAGCATGGCCTGACAGATACAGGCTATGGTCGAGAGGAGCTCCTCAGGTGATTGCAGTAGTGCCACACTTCTTGTCCTTGCAGGCTGTAACTCAGCTTGAAAGGTGTGACCAGGGAAACATGGCAGGGGAAGCTGGGTAAAACGGAGTGTTGGGAGGATAGAGACGCAGACCGCAGTAAAAGAAAGCAAGAAGAAAAGGAATTTGATTAAATTATGTTTTAGATGTTGCTTATGTGTATGTGTTGAGTGTGTGTGTGTGCGTGTGCGTGTGCGTGTGCGTGTGCGTGTGTGTGTGTGTGTGTGTGTGTGTGTGTGTGTGTATGTGTGTGTGAGTGAGTGAGAGTTCTCCAGGCTATGGGGGTTGTGTCGGGGCATGCCATCACAGTCCAGCTGTGTAAGAAGCACAGATGGAGGTTTGTTTATGGACGCACAGGCATGTGCATGCGTGTGTGTGCGCACATATGCACAGGGCCACGTGCACAGACACTGTAAGCGTTACATACACATGCTTAGATAGACACATCCCATCCTCCCTCTTCACATTTCTTACTGACTAAATTTCAGAACAGTAAACCAAAGCTCCCGTGACACACTTCATCATTCATCCAAAGTAAAGGTCACGGTAAAAAAAATAATACCACGTGTCTCTTTGTGCAAACACAGTTTTAGTAGATTACCATTTTTGAAATGTATGCAGGCTCAGATTTATGTGAAATGCGAGGAAAAAAACAAGCGTATTTGATAGGCACCATGACTGTGCAAAAATCCTCTGAGAGAAACACGAGCCACCACAGAGTAACGTGATGGTGGGATTTTAGAGGCCAGCAGGCCAGGCGGTCTCGGAGGGCTGTCGAGCTGGCTGGGTCTGGGGCCTCAGTCAGATAAGTGGTACAGTAACAGCCACGGGTGAGGTTAGATGCTTTGGGAATGGCAAGGCCTCTAAGAGAAGAGTGGGCTGTCAACAGAAGGGAGTGACTGACAGCGTGGCTCAGATAAAAAAAAAAAAAAAAAAAAAAGGATGAGGCAGAGAAAGGGTGGAGTTTCTGTCAGATAGAGTCACATGTTTTGATCTGACTCAAGCTTAAAAATGTCTAACAGAGTTATTGTCATTATTATTTCAGGAACATTATGACTAAATAGTCCACATTTCCATAAAACTAATATTACTTGTTACTACAAGTGCTACAGTAATTGCTACTGCATTACAGCAAAACCATTGCATGTCTTGCTGACATTTAATACAGATGAAATACTAACACATAATCCTACATTTTTTTATCATTTTCTTGAAGTCTTGCTGGTTTGACTACAATCACTGGTACTGTTAGTTATGGCCAGATGAGTGTAAAGCTTTTTCATTCAGCAAACACATAAAAGGCTGGGAAAATTCCAAAGGCCAAACATTCAAATGGAACATTATTTTGACCTAATTTTCTGGCCATGAGATGCCCTCTGCTGTATTTTTATTTATGTATTCTAAAGTCAGGCACACAGCTGAAGCTGTAATGAGATTCAGACTAGAAAACAAAGTACACACTCCGAGGCAGATTCCACACAATGAATTTTTAATCAGAATATCAGAAGATCCTCTTAAACCCAACCTGAGGAGGTGTTGCTGTCGGAGTATTATTTGTCTTGGAATCAATGACGCTGGCAGATGTTGTTTGATAAAACAACAGCTTTCCTCCCATCGCTGCTGTGGTGGTGGCTTCAAATCTCCATATATCTTTCACAAACACTGGGCATTTGGCCACTTTAGCAGCTATGGAAAATATAAAAAAAAACAAAAAACAAATCGAGTGTAGGGACAGATTTTCTGATTTGGAAGATCAGTAACTCACATCACAGATTTCCATTGGCACTTTTAAAGATTTCTCTCAGCTTGACAGTTAACATGAACATGATTATGAACGGACCTTCATGGCCCCCTGAAGATATCATCACCCTACAGCCCGCGGCCATTTCAAGCAAACACCCAACATAGAATTACTGTATGTGTTGTATTAACATGATAACTGATGCTTTTTATATAATGCATACTACAGTAGTTCTAATACTGCCAGAAATGATTTACCTGTATCAGTGACGTTACATGATTGCTTTTAAAGCCTTACCATTTAAATAGATTTTGTTGACAATAACATTTCCACAAGTATGAAAACAATTTACGCCACAGCAAAGCAATACAATCCCCGATGTTATAGTTGGTATGATATTAACCAACCAACCAAGAATCGGCTTAAGTATAATTTGTGCACTACTGACGCATATGTGAGCTTAATGGAAAACCAATGAATGCAAGGCGTAGATCACGCCTCCTTTTCGTCACTAGATATGATGCAACATGACAGCCCATCTCTGTTCCGCACATCTGTTTACCACAGTTCAAATAATAGGGTGGTCTCTGAACTATAAGTCAACATTGACAGGCGAAGTCTGTCTTCCCTTATTGAAGATGATATCAGCGCTGCATTGTGATGAACATGAAGAGCTGACCATATAAAAAGCAAACGATAAAGACTATGAGGGACAAGAGGAGACACACCAACAACTCTGTGGTGCGTTAGACACATTCGCTGCAATGCTCTGTGTGAGAAAAAAGGGTTCATGATAAGAAAAAGCCTGCATATGTTGTGCATTTTAAGTCAAATGAACAGGGGGCAAGCTGCCATTGTGAGCTATTCATCTCAGGTGCATCAGGGGTATGTCAGCCAGCAGCTCAGCTCCATGGGCTGCTTTCCATTTTGTTTTCCTCAATGAGCAAAACCTCACAAGGAGAGTGGAATACATCGTTTGTGGCAGAGATTATTTTTCATTTGGAAATGCTATTCACCCTTATGCACCAGTTGAAAAGGCAGGGATGCTGAAGGTAAAGAGAAGAAAGTACGAGCATTTTTTAAAACTTATCTCCTGTGAAGATCTCTCACATTGCAGTCAGCATTTTTTACTCCCACCCCCCTTCTCTTTTATATATATTTAAATGTTCCCACAGCCATTGCAGTCACACTCAGCTAGCTATTGGCCATTCACTTGGCTTCCCTACAATATCCGTAATCATTGAATCAGTAATCCCCTACTTGAGCTGGAATAGCACATCCGCATCGTGCCTCATCGGAAGTTGCTGCATTGGCCTGGCTTCACTGGGTGCAAAAGAAAGAGAGAACTCTGAAGTCCTCCTCAACAAGAGCCGCTGACTGCAATGTCCTATCCAAGGTCAGACAGCTTATTGAAAGAAAACACTTTTGAGCCTTTTATTATTTCTGAAGGGGCCCACAAAGAAAAGCATTAATTGGCACCTATGCGCTGTCTAATCTTGTGAGTCCACTTGGACTGCGTTATCAGCTGTTTATTGTTTGGGTTCCCCTCTGTGTGTGTGGCGGAGCTTGATTTCTGCGCTAAAGACAGTCAAAAATGTCAGGACATCAGGGTGGTGTGGTGATGAATACAAAACATCAACAGGGAGTGTCACAATGTACTCTCCCAACTAGTAAATATTGGATCACAGTGCAACGGGGCTTCCAGCTCCCAGCTCTCCGTCTGCCGACTGAGCAGATTGATCCGCACGTTTCTGGCCTGTTTCAAAAGAGGCAGTCGCTAGCAGAGCCCTGCCAAAGCTGCATGTCTGTGCCGAAACAAGGGCTCCATCATGACTGATTGCTTGTGACAGTTCACAGTCGCCGAGCCACTGGAGCATCATAACCTTGTGAAACTAGTGTATGGGCACTCTAGCATACAGGCTGAAGAAGAGGAGGAAGAAAAGGAAGATATTAGCATATTACTTGCAGTGACACAGAGATGCAAATAAGACATGCCGTGCCATGAATAGCCTGTGTGGTTAATGTGAAACACATCTTATGCAATGAAAGACATAATGCAGACCAACACGTCTGGAAACAGGGAATTTATAGACAATTACTGCAACTGTGATTGCAGTTGCACATTGAAGACCCACGCAATGTCAGAGCACGATCTGTTGACTTGTTGGAATAAACTGCTGAAGCAGAAATATCTTGCAGCAGGCCTGAGGAGCCACTCAAATGACTTTATCTGTGTTGTCACCATAACGAGCGCCAACATATTTCTGATTGTTCACTGATTCACATTGAATGCATAAGTTTAATGAAATCTGCATGAACGCAGTGAAGAGCAGGATGAGAATCAAGTGGCGATGAGTTACATGTGTGGAGTTATTTGGTTGTTGTCCACTACAAAGCACCGAGGTGCTTTGACTGATCTGCTGCTCGGTCATCAAAGGAGTTGGTCGCCATTGCTCTCCGTCAGTTTTTCCAAGATTTAGTTGTGATGCGGCGGTGTGATCTTACTTTACACGCGTCTTACCTCAGGTTCTTCTGTCTTTTGTGCTCACAATCCCCATGAGTGAGAATTAAGTGAACATGATGTGCTCGCTCAACCATAACCCTCCTCTGTTTCTCCCTCCAATGGTTAATTCTAGGAGTGTGCTGTTGTGTGGCTCTTGCCATTTCACACATGGCTACATTAAACCTGTGGGCGTTTTCTCCCAGGCCACTGTCTGTGTTTGTGTGTCCATGCATGACCGTGTGATGAAATATTGAAGTGTTCTATCATCGGCCATTGGATTGCCGCCAGAGCGATTGCTGTCCCTTAATTTTATTTTTCCTGCAATTCTTTTTCTCGGTGGCATGGCGTGCAGATCAGGAAGGCAAACCTCATCTGGACCCATGACAGAGCTAATCCATCGCAGCTGCCGAATGAAAAGGCAGTTTGGAGTGAATCCATTCCAAAGGCCTCAATGGGAAGCTTCTCTCAGATGCCGGTGCCCTTTGCAGCCCTGACAGTGCTAGAACATGATGAAAAAGGACTTGGGAGGGTTCAGTGGCTTAGCTATGTTCTTGATAGAAGGGAATAGTGGAGGAGAGAGGCACAGTCAGGGGCGTAGCACAAAATTCTGGGCCCTGTAGAAAGGCATTCTCTATGGGCCCCTCCCCGCATCCGCAGCTATTCATTCTAGCATCTTTTTGGGCCCTCCACACATGAGGGCCCTAGGTACTCAGTCCCCTTTTTCCCCCACGGTCCGACACCCCTGGGCAGAGTGCTGGAGATGGAGAGATGAAGTGACCAGCCGCTGTGTTTGCGTGTGCCTGTGTGTGATGTGAACTGGATTGTAAGTGCATAGCACAGTAGCTCTTCTTTCATCTCTCCACCAACCTGTCAGGTCATACAGTGAGCTGAAGCAAGCTGAATATCCAGAATATGTATCTATACAGTGTAGACCTTTGTAGATGATCTGTACACATTCAATAGCAGACCCAAAATGATGTCCAGTTTGAAATGAACTAACCATTAAGGAACGCTCATTGTGTGTGAACGGTGGAAGCGAAATAGCATGCAAAGGAGTGCAGAGAAGTCTCACCAGTTCTCTTGCTTTCTTTGTGCAATGTATTTGTCCTCCTACCCATTGCCATGCTGCTGCTGCTGTACCAAGTCCCATCCCTGAGCTGTAAGGGGATAGACTTTGGGTCTTTTATGCATAAAGAAGCTTAAGTTTGGAAATTGCTCTCGAGTGGCCAAAGTTTGTAAAAAGTCAGTGAACACACTCCCAATTTCAGGGGTTTGTCTCAGAGAAAAGCTGTTTAGCCCTAGGATGCCCCCTGTAACTGAATGAAATATTTAGGTGTAGAAATTGTGCAGCAGCCATGTTATTTTCACAATCCACCAAAGGATGGGATAAGCACAAAATGCAGATACAATCTTAAAAACTTGTATAACACAATCTTAAAGTGTCAGCGTACCCCCTTACTTACCACTAGTGGTATCGAGCCTCCACCTACCTCCACTCCAATACGATGTAGGTAAATGCATTCAGACAGTCATATAGGTTTAAAAGGAAATGGGATTAGTCAGTTTCATTTGGAAGAGGGAATGAAGTTGAACAGTAAAAGTACAATCCAAACTGTTTGTTGTAAAGATCCACCACACGTTACAGCCTAACTTCCTGGTTCAACTGTATCTCCCTGTACTTGCACACTCAGGTTTTTCTGTGTAATAATGGATTATTAGTGTCATTACGGGGGCACTTTCGGTTTTAACTCCAAAGAAAGTTGTAGCTAACCTTGCACAACTGTTAGCTTGTTACCTCTCTGTATGATCGTCTGACTGTTGTGCTTGTTGCCCCTTTAGATGTATTTTTAACAGAGATCTTAGCAATTACTTTAGTGAGTTTAATGCTATTATATCCAATAGAACCAATGGCCCAGAGTTACGAAAAATATAACCTCAACTGTGATAAGCCATAGTTTCCTCTTAACCATTTTTATTGAGACTTTTCTTTTTGGGCTGAAAGAAGTTTGAGTTAAGAAAGTTAAAGTGAGGCCTGTGGATTATCCTGAGTAATCAACACATTGATATGATTAGCCTATAGTGTGACCAATAAATGGAAAATCATTATTTATAGCAACTTCATCACTCTAACTTTGAAGGTAATTCAAACATTGCAGCACAGTGATCATATCAGACAAGATATCCAACAGGCACCAAATTAGACAGAATTTATTTTTTTGTGGCGTTAGTTCCCAGCACATATCCAGACAATGGAAGGTCCACTGAGAATCCATCTTTTCATCTAATATGAGAAAACCCCTTGCTCTTTTCTCTTCAAGTGACTATATGAAATGGCTCTAAAGTGAAGCCCCTTGCTGAGAATCTTTATTGGTTTTTGTGGGGAAATTTGCTTTAGAAATGTAAAGTGAGTAAGGCATATTCAAGGGTTTATATGCCAGGGCCTTGGCATATATAGGATTTCAGCTCACTCACTGTCATAGCGCTCTGTTTTCCATCTCTCTCTCTCTCTCTCTCTCTCTCTCTCTCTCTCTCTCTCTCTCTCTCTCTCTCTCTCTCTCTCTATGTACTACCTCCAGCATTATCGTTCAGGGACTGAGCACCATCTCTCAGCAAGGGCACTAATATGATGAAAGGTGGTGCTGGCTTCTCCATACTTAACCAGACCTGGATTGAGGTTGAGAAGGAGAGAGAATTATTTAGGTGATGTCTTCAAGGTTAAACATCTGGTCCCATCTCCCGTCCTCATTGACTTATTATGAAAGGCAAAGAGCTGGGAAAGACTGGTCCTGGGGAGGTGCTGTTATAAAACACTGCCCTTAATCAAGCTTCACAATGCAAATCTGTCAATGGCTCGGCTTGCTTTGTTTCATCAGCATAGAATATGAAATGTGACATGTAATTTGATTAGTGACACCAGGGGCAAAGGCTTAGTTTACATGCGCAGGAATTGGACCTTGTGAGAGTGGCAGATAGTCATCGCCTCTTGGTGCCCCTGTGCGACACATTCTTGGCTTTGCTTGTGCATATAAGCCGTACACGAGACACGCAGATCAGAATTCTCCCTAAAGGACAGAAACAACCAGTCAGTAAGCATTAAACTCAGACGGTTTGCACTCTCACTGGAATATAGACATTTCTAGATTCCTTGTGCCCTATCTTGCAGATTAGGAAAAGAGAAAATGACAAACAGAAACTAGTTTAGCAAGTAACACTGAAGATTAGATAGAATTGATGTAGGGCAGGAAAATCCAGCGACACTTGACAGTGATTGAAAAATATATGTGGCTGCCAGACATCCACAAAGTTTACTCTGCTTGTTTTTTTCTCATCCAAATAAGAACAGGAACCAGAGAGGTTTTCAGCTGACAGGCTTGTCCCTGCTGTGTACAATTAGATTCAAAACAAGTCATTCGGGTGTGGCGCTCTATACCTGAAATATCACCACGGAGCGCATCTCTGCTGTAGTCAAGTCAAATCATTTAAAGGCATCTTCTTAAACTATTCCTTTAATCTCTTTGATATGGCTGAGTCTGTTCTCCTCGTGTCCTAATTTGTTGTGAAGGCAGTGCACTTCTTACAGCAACAGTTTGAATGTTTGCTGTGTTGGTCCGACATGTTGAACTCTCTCTCATGCCTCCCTCCCTTTTCGCAGCCTTCCCAGGCTATTTGCCTCCTCTATCTCATCTCGCTCCCAGCACGGAGATGCCGATTAGACCGTGTGTGTTGGGACGCGTCAACGCGCCTTTGCTGGCTGTCCGTCCTCATGAAGTCGTTGCGGCAATCCACACCCCTCTTCATCTGCGATCCCCATGTTCCTCCTTGCTCCATTCTCTTTCCTTCCCTTCCTCCATATTCATCTGTGAACAGCACGCTTTTGGTCCGCAGTACTGATTGGGAGGATTAGTGGTGTGTGAGGGACTTTGTCACCAGCTTTCTTGGAAATCCAATTACAGAATATCATAAGCCTTACATGTTTCATACTCTGCTGAATCCTTCTTAAAATGCACACAGACACACTCAAAGGGTCAGTGTTTAGCAGCTGTCCTTGCTGCGTACGGTAGTGAAATTTTCCTGAAGGTGAGAGGAGTGATCATCTTTGAAAGGATAAGACAAGTCCTGTCGCACTCCTCTCGCCTCTGCATTGCAGCAAATGGTGGACTGCAAGAGCCTGTCGGAGAAAGGGATTGTTATTTGCTCAATGTGATGGGCCAGGGAGCACGGAGCATGGCTCTCGAAGTGAAGCGAGGGCCAAGGGTTTAGGTCTGTTATCTGCTCGCATAGATAGTCCCTAATTACATGTGTCAAGGAAATGACATGAGTGCAAAGTGAGATGCCTGAATGTATCTGTTGAGTCCTAGTTATTCAGCAAACTGTCCAAGATAACGCCGTTATCTGAACTTTTGAAAATGGCCAACGCATTGAACACTTGAACAGCATTGAAACAGACCGACACAGCGACGTGTGGGTCTGTTTGACCTGCAGAGTGCTCTCAGCCCTGTGTGTTGCTCTGTGTTCAAACAAAAGCACGATGGTAAGACCTTGAACGGGGAAAATATCTGTCAGAAGGAGATGGAGTTGAGAGTCATTGACTCCCTTGGGGATTGCACACTGTCCACAAGTACAGGACTATATCATCGAGGTGGCAGGTGAAGAGTAGAGGAAGGAAGGGCTGCGGAGAAAAACAAGAGAGGAAAGGGAATAGTTGATGAACTCCAGTGATGGGGAAGTACGTGCTTGTGGGCCACATCTGACCTCAGTGACTCTGGTCTCCGGATCAGATTCTCATCTTCAGGGCACTACATACATACATACATACATACATATATACATAGTAATTTGCAGCAGTGAAACCTTCAATGTGTCATATTAATGATAAAACAAAGGTTTTGAAAGCAGACCAGGGATAACCCTATGAATTTCTATCTATGAATACAGAAACAAAATATGTGCCTTTAAAGGGGCTGTACTTGACATTCAAAACATTAATATAGCAGCAAACAACTATTTGCTATGTAAAGATATAGTGGAGTAATGGCACCCTGAGGAGAGAATGAAGTCACACTCCCTCTGTGTCTGTTGTAACCTCAGTTTATAACATCTTAGTTCTGATGGTTAGTTAGTTAGTTAGTTAGTTAGTTAGTTAAAAAGACTTTAATTAATAGTGGGGTAGGAACAATCAATCGCAAATTGTCCCTTCAATCGTACATTTGCGATCCGATCGCCAATTGGCACAGGCCTAATTAAAACACTATAGCTAGAGTAGATACCAGTAGATAGTAGATCTCTTCATTAATCCTTCATTTCAGTACAGTCTTTACCTGCCACAGAGTCCTAGTTTTATTAGCAATTCTATTTTAGCCATAATATTAGGTCACTTAAAATTGTTTACAACATTTTGTTTAATTGGAATATTGGGTCAATTTTAAAAGCAGACATTTGTAGTTATATAAGTAGCATTAGTAATCTCCCCTTGGCTTACTTTGGCAAAGATTTGACAGACAGAATCATATCACATAATTCAGATGTGATTCCTCAACTTTTAATTTGGTCTTTCTTGCTAACAGAGCAGAGGTCCACTCACATCTCATTAGGTGTGACTGCGGTTGCAGATTGTATATGAGCCTTCCAGACACAGCATGGTATGGGATAAGGTTTTTTTCTTCCTATGAATGCCTTCTAGGCTAAATTCTTGAAGCTTCAAAGATAATGTAAATTACTGTATACTAACCAGAGTTTGAATTTTATGCTTACACACAAATTTCCATAATGTCCTTCTCAGTTGGATACACCACTCTGCATCAAGCTTAGAGGAAATTTTAATTTTATACATTTTCACACGAATGGAAAAAGGATAGTTGACTAGCCATACAGCTAACTATACGGACATGTTTTCTTGCGTATCAGTTTTACACAAACCAAAGTAAATAGTCCGTAAATAGGTTTAATTCAAGCTTAATCACTGTGCCATGCTAATAAATGCCTAACCCATGCAGTTTTGCTATATAATAACATGTCTATTAGCTTGTTTTCAGAAATGACTCCTGTCATATTTTAAAGTTTTCTGCTCTGTAGTGAGCTTTATGTGTTATACTAAAAATGTGAGCAGCAGGGGTGTCAAAAAACGTGTTTCAATATTAAAACATTTCCATATATTTTTAGAAAAATAAGCTTGTGTTATTTCTCACGTTACATGTTGGAATAAGATCATGTTTCTTCTAATAGTTGATCTGTTCTCCATGTATCCAGGCAGTGGAGAAACAGAACATATGTATATGCTTTTCCCTTGTGTAGAGCCAGCCAGTGTTACAGGCAGCCATTCAGCCCCCTCTTTCATAGAGACACACTAATTTGAGCCATTAACGTTACTGGCCAGTAACCTTTTTTTGTGACTTTCACTAATGTATCTAGCAGAGAAGGAAATGTCACACTGCAGTTGTATTTACTAGAGAGATATTTAGTAAAACGTACACATCCATTTTCTGTTATTAAATCTATGCAT
This sequence comes from Perca flavescens, assembly GCF_004354835.1. Classification (NCBI taxonomy): domain Eukaryota; kingdom Metazoa; phylum Chordata; class Actinopteri; order Perciformes; family Percidae; genus Perca; species Perca flavescens. The sequence goes on from NC_041340.1 coordinate 22,864,440, forward strand.
GCTCTATTGCGCCTTTCCATTGCTACAGAATATTTATATGAATGTATTCAGTTACCAATTTTTTTCTTTTAAATAATAGATAGAAAATATGATAAGAGGAAAATTGACCACAGCAGCAGAGGAAGTTCTAAGCCTGACCCCAGTACGTGGAGATGCTTATCTCTTGGTGGGGGAGCTCCAGGCTAACCAGCCCAAGTGACCGAGCATCCCCAGGCCAGGCTCCTTATCCACCTATCATCCATCATCACGCAAACACACAAGTACATGCATGAAGAGACACATACACAGATGCACGTCTGACCTCACCAGTGATACGCTTGTACTTTGCGTCTTTCAAACCCAAACAGCAGATGAGGTCGTTAGCAGCAGGGATTCCCAAACTGGCAGGGTATTGAACATGAATATTTTGTTTACATCCTTGTTTACTTGCTTTACATCCTTGTTTACTTGCTAACAGTCTTCTTCCCTGCATTTTGCTTGCGTGCATTGCTGTGTTTCTCAGCCCACTACTGCCACCAGTAATCAGTGTGAAACCTTTGGCAGGACTGTGTACTCGGGATGCACATGTGTGTGCAAGTGCATCTACAGAAAAACATGTCCATAGCGTTACTAGTGGACAAAACTAGGGACTTTTTTTTGCAAATTTGATGAAAGTGGGCTGTCAATGAGGAAAACATTTTGTGTCATGGCCTACAACAGTTAGGACTGGCTGATAGTGGTTAAGTGGCTTAGTGGTTAAGTAGCTGACCATGAACCGCACATTCCCCATCCGCAGGGGACATTTGAAGAGCTCTCTACTTCCTGTCATACTACCACTACCTAATAAAGGCATAAATTGCCTTATTAAATTAAAAGTAATATCACAATATTAATAAGAATGTTTTCCAATATCAATATCGCAATATAGCCAAAAATCATAAACAGAATTATCAATTTGGTGTATTGCAATGACCTATGTTCCATTGTTATTTTGTTCATGTACAGTTTGCATCGAAACAGATTTTTTTGTTAAACAATACCATCGTGATTCCACTGAACATCAATTAACAATAATATGAGAATATACAGTAAATTTGAATTTATTGAAAGTTTAGCCCCTTGAGATGTAGCATCTCATTTTCAAGGGGGGTCCTAGGGAGTAGCCCTGCCCTAATGTAAACCACTGGATACATTTTCTGTACGTAGCAAATGTGTGTTTTGTTTGCAGTCTTTCCATTTCCATTTAACTAGCAGGTAATTCCAAAGATTATTGGGGCTTTTCCCTTTATTTTGAAAGTGGACAGACATGAAAGGGGGAGAGAGATGGGGGATTAACACAGCAGCAAAGGGCAGCAGGTCGGATTCAAACCCTGCGCCGCTGCAGGACTCAGCCAACATGGGGCGAATGCTTTTACTGGGTGAGCTAGAGGTCGTCAGCCCCCCCAGTAGGTAATTTAAAGTGTAAATAAATGCTGGATGTTGATGGAGCGGGACAAGTAACAGCTTCCTTTTAACGTTTCACGGCACCATTGCAGTTGAGTCGTTCTTGAATCTAGGTCTGCCATTTGAGTTAACAATTTGAAGCACTTCACATCTCTATATGACAAGAGCTGATGCAATCCCCCAGGGCACTTACGAGCTATCTCCCAGTGACAGCATCCCTTCTTCAGAGCAGGACAGGCTGGTCCTGATGTAGGCTGGTAAAAACTGGAAGCAGGGAGGGAGGGAGCTCGAGGTATAGGGAGGGGGAGACTAGAAAGATGAGCTACAAGGACCAGGGGGAGAAGGAAACTGAGACACAGGCAGGGAATGGAGGACATGTGGCTGAGTGGAGAAACAGAGCCAAAGAGAAAGAATGTGGATTTTGCGGGGAAAAAACAACATACAATCATCGTTGACATTTACTGTTCCCAGCCCCCTTCCCAAGGCTGTGCGAATCTCTGGCTCATGGGGCCCTTAAAAGAGCATGGGAGTCCAAAAACTTTGAGTGCATGAAAAGTTTTTTTTATTTTTTATTTTTTTTTATAAATTAGCCCAGTGTGCCTGCAGCATACCACATATCCCTCTGAACTAGCATTCCAGGCCAGCCATCTCAAGTGATGCATCAGAAATGTAACATCCCCGTAGCACTGCCGAGTGTCCTGATTATAGAAGGGAATGAGGGCGGCACACTGTGTGTTTGACCAGTGAACTGGAGATGGGCTGCATGGTTCCCTGCAGCAGGAAGGGGGAGAATGAGAAGGTGGAGGCACGGGTTTAGCTGCAGAGGAAGAAAAAAAAAAGGGAAAATGAGATTGGAGAAGGAAAAGAGAAGGAGCAGATGAGAGAGAATTATCTTTGTGTTGTTTACCACTCAGTTGCTCATGCAAGCTCCTCTAATGGCTCTGTTTACATGCACATGACTGTCTGAGGACTTGGGAGTAAATTAGCATTATTGAAATTCAAGGTGAGGCTCACAGAATCATTGAATTATATTAACTGATGTGTTATTTCTTTAGAGTTGGAGACAGGTCAGGCCGCCTTATTTCCACCTACATGACGACATTCCATTTGTATTTAATAACTGAGTGGGATGAGGCCAAGGAATTTCTCAACGGCAGCTCTCTCTCCAGACTGTACCGTGCACTTTTTATTTTTTAACCAAAGTCTAACACCAATCTCTGCTCCACCGATGGAGTGGGGCGATATTATGGGGGAAACAATGTGAGAGAGCAAAGAGAGAGGCACTCAGGTGGAGAGAGATACTGCCACGCTTGAAGAGGATAGATGCTTTGGGGATGACCAGATGGCTGAGGCAAAAGACAGGCAACAAAAGGAAAGGTCAAATAGAGTGGTGAGGATAGAGGAGGTGGAGAGAGACAGTGAGGAAAGAATGGGGGGTGATCAGTACTGCATGGACAGACGTCTCTAGGAGAGTGTAGGAATACATACATATACAGAGTTTGGCTCTTTTGGGCTGCGAAGAGGGTAATCCAGAACTTTCCATACAGTGGGTGGAACCTTTCAAAAACCGTTTATGGTCTAAATTTGGCTCTTAAGAATCACAAATAATAGTAAACTCAACATGTAACGGTTCGGAAATGAAGGTGAAACTAGTCCTTGTGTTTAAACTATAAACATTTTTTCTTTTATTTAACGTATTAAGCTGAAAGCTTGGTGCAGTCGACTTTCCTTCTAACTGCAAAGAAACTTTAAATTCCTCAGTTCGACTTGGTCAATATGTTTCCTACTGATTGCTTTTTTGTTTGCTATTTCCTAGTAAAAAACCTCCCAGTGTATATGGTGTGCTCATTTGCTCTGCTATCTTGTTATTCACCCTTGACTGACAGAATTAGAGTTTATTGAAATTTAAAAGGGTAAGAAATTTACATATGCTGGAAATTAGCGGGGTAGCAAATTGGTGCAGCTTGTGACAAAAAATGTAGATTAATTAGAAAGTTGCAATGTGATGCAGAAAAATATGTGATGTAAAAGGAATTCCAAAACAACTCACTACTTCCTCACAGGTGATCCCGACTGTTGGTGATAAGAGCCAACGCTTCTTTTGTTTTTATCCACCACTGGGTGAAACAGCAAATTGTTTTCCACTATTTTCTCACAGCATTTTTGAAAAAGATTTGGGTTGTAGCCCGCTAGAGGAAGGGTCACTTTTACTGATGTGGGGATGCATTTGTTAATGATCCACAACGCTAGCTCTACCTGAAAGTTCCTGGAGCTCATGCTACAGTATATAAACACATTATGAACCCACAAAGCCTCTACATGTGGTGTGGCTTGTTATTGGACATGTGCCAGAAGTGATTAAGAGTGAGAAAACAAGAGGCTTCTGCACAGCACAGCTTTTGGCTCTCCACTGACAATAAATTACGCTGCTTCCATTGATTGTATGTAGTGAAACACTTACTGTGGTTGGGACTATTTACAGCAATGCATGTGGCTGTGAATGCAAGTCATGTAGCTACACTATATGGAGAAGGTGGAGGTGCAGATGGAAAATGGTTTTATTGTGAGGAAAGTCGTGTGGAGGATGCCTTGTGTCTAAGGGGCAGAGTTGGAGGATGTTGGCAGATCTGGTGCAGTGAGACTGGCCCCCAAAACACAACAGGTCATTCTTTGTCTAAAACATCCTTGTAAACCCTGACCGCCATGGGAGAACATACCCAGAGCTCAGATCACTGTTGATGGCATAGCTCATGGGATCCCTGCAACACGCAGAGCTTTCCACCACAATAAGGTGGCGACCCTGAAAAGGATGCCGCATAAAGACACTGTGTATCTACCAGGGGCAAGAGGGAGGTTACAGGGAGCGAGATGAGGGTGGGTGTGGACATATCTGTTACTGAAGCTTGGGCTTGCTTAAAGCTCAACCTAATAAGCAGAGGACAGCTGAGCAGAAAGAAAGAGGCTGCCAGATCTGGTCCCCTAGGAGAGGTTCTGTGTCAGTACTGGCCCAAATTAAGAGAGAGTGCAGAGAAAACTGGGCTTCGACGAGGGCTGCAGCTCCTACTGGCTCCCATTCAGTGTGGGAGATTGCACCACTCACCCTGCAGCACTTACCCACAATACCGCTGTCCATCTGTTGATTCACTTATCAAGAAGCAGTGTTGTGTGTGTGTGTGTGTGTGTGTGTGTGTGTGTGTGTGTGTGTGTGTGTGTGTGTGTGTGTGTGTGTGTGTGTGTGTGTGTGTGTGTGTGTGTGTGTGTGTGTGTGTGTGTGTGTGTGAGTGTGAGTGTGTGGTTTGTTTGTATGCATGTTTGTCTGCATCCATGCCTGTGTGGACTTACCTCTCTGTGTGCATGTCTGTGTGTGTGTGTGTGTGTGTGTGTGTGTGTGTGTGTGTGTGTGTGTGTGTGTGTGTGTGTGTCTCTGTGTGTGTGTTGCTGAGAATGGATGCTTATACCTTGGGAGAGGTGTCTGTACCAGGACAGATAGGGAGGGAATAGAATTAAAAAGGATGAGGCAAATCCCACCAGTGACTAGATCTCTCATTCACACAGCAATTGTGCTTTAAGAGCCAAATATGTGAGCACTGTCATGTTGTCCTCTTAATGGTCTGAAAGGTTTGCACATGCTGGAGCACCGTTCTTCACAAAGACAGACACATTTTTACGGGCAGAAAAAGAAGAAAAAAAATGAAATGGTTGCTTTGTGTGCGTACGGTTGTGATCTCATCTTGATGATCTTGATTAGGATGAAGGCACAAAATACACGAGACAGAAAGTCACGTTTGGTGATGAATTGTTTCCAGTTCAGCATCAATAACCTCGGAGAATGCTAAGAACTCCTTTTTTAGAGTAGTATTTGAACAAGACCGTTTAAGCTACAGTATGTCTGGTGTATCCCACCAATTGAATGACTACCCGACAGCAAATTGGAAACAAATATTCAACATAGCCATGACATAAGATTGGATAGTGCCTTCCCTCCTGTCATCCACCATTTGTATTGGAGTGTTTACGGGTGTTAAGAATGCTTGATTACCCAGCGGGAGTACTTGAGAGTCAATCAGAATAAGTGAGCAGCCATTCATGATAGGTTGGGAAAGCAAAACACACCTGTAGCTCTGAATGTTAGTTTACACATTAATGGCTTCTGACTGAATGGAAGTCGCTCCTGACTGACAATTTTCGCTGTCCCACTAGAGCGCATGATGAATACACAAACAAATGGAAAGGCTTTTTGCTTCTCAAGAAATGTCATCAGATGCACAACGCTGATAGAAGAAGAAGAAAAAAAATTAATGCTTGTATTACTGAGATGTTCATTCCCCGAAGTGGTTGTTTCAGATTTGTTCAAGGGAAAAAAATTCAAATGATGGTGTAACTGTTTATTTTCTTTCACCTTTAGTTGCCTTAGATAGTAATTTCACTGAACAGAGTCTAGTTTTTGTGCAGCTTGTCAAAGGGTTGTTTTCCTTCATCAAAAGTGGGGTCAATCTTGTATTGAAATGGGATATCTGTGTGTATACCTCGTAACTATGTAAAGATACTAAATGCGTAGCTGTTACTGACATTGTGGCATCAACAAACCCAAATGTTGTGGGTTTAAGGTCATTGAAAGGGAAACTGCATTCACTCTTCACTGGAGGCAGAACGAGTTGTCTTTTTCAGCTCTGTCGTAGGAAGAAACAGAAGTGGAGGCAGGCAGCAGTGGCGCTCACAGCTGCTGCGAGTGCTGCAGTGAGTTGTTCACTCTGGCTGAGGGAGCAGAGCGATAACTGGTGGGAGCTACTGGTGCGAGCTAGAGACCTTCGGCGAATGGCGTGACGTTTCTATCCTTTGGCTGCCACTCACACACCAAAACAAACCCCCCCAACATGCACCTCTTGCGTTCCACTAATACTCTTGTTGTGCATTGTGAATTAACATGTTTTTCTCTTATTCAGGTTATCCATATGCAGATAATTAATGTTGGTACCAGGTATAAACTGGATTATTTATTGTAATCATTAGGGAGGGGTATCATTTAGGACTGCAACAAAAATTACTTTCACTGTTGATTACTCCACCTTTTATTTTCTCAATTAAATGGGCACTTCCACAATGTAGAGGGACTCGAAATAGACGGATCAAAATAAGGATGGTCTAATTCAAAGCAGCTACCGCTAAGTACCGCTAATGACAATCACAATTGGCAGCATTTTGATTTAAATCAGGAACTATGATCAAAGGATAATAGTGGAGCAGAAAAAATAAAAATACAAATGGATTAATCGTCAAATAAAATTTAAATTTAAATACATCACCTTGGGCTGTGGGTAATCATTGCGTTCATATTTCAATAATCAAAATAATTGTTGAATAAATAAATATATATATATATATATATATATATATTGTTATTATATATGTGTATTATTATTATTCATATTTGTACATGATAGTACTGTAAATGCTATTTGTAACAACCCAATCAATCCATAACTGCCTGAAGTGACGAGGCGCACATTTGTAGATGTGTATACACATATTTTGCTGAATAATGTCTTAACACTCGTGTCCTCTTGCCCTCTGCTGTCCCTGCAGTTTGCTCCCAGTTCTCCCGCGGAGTGTACGCCATCTTCGGATTCTACGACAAGAAGTCCATGAACACCTTGACCTCGTTCTGCGGCGCCCTGCACACCTCCTTTGTCACACCCAGTTACCCCACCGATAATGAGGTGCAGTTTGTCATCCAGATGCGCCCCGCCCTCCGGGGTGCTGTCCTCAGCCTGCTCTCTCACTACAAGTGGCAGAAGTTTGTCTACCTCTACGACACTGACCGAGGTAGGTGACAGCGTGGGCCTTAAGTTAGGACTTAAAGCTGGAATTACAGTTTGGAGGAACCACAGGAAATGTTCAGAATAGCAGCTGCACGCCGGGGTTAGCTGAGGATAGATTTACCCTGTAATACTTCATAAAAGCCCTGTAAATGCTTGAACTGTTAACACTGCACTATTTTATACAGTAGTTTGGTGTTATGTTAATGTGAATTTATATTCACTAGCAGCTCGTAACACTTGTAATAACACATTACGCTTTCACGAAAGGGTGTATCTTATGAGTTATAACCTTTGGATTCTTCTAACAGTTGGCTGGTTGGTGTCAGTTGATCTTCTGTTTAATCATGTTGTTGATATTGGCTCGTCTTTCATCTGAAATGAGGTATGTCACAGCTGCTACTGAAATGTTTTCTGCAGAAATCCGAGTCTCTGCCTGGCCTGCCTGTGGGGTCTGCTTATTGTGTTGCGTCAATGAGGGGTTTTTGTGTAGTTCCCAGATTGCATTGCCTCGTTGACAATAGACGCTGGTTTAATGCAGTGGGGCGCCGTGTGTATGACGACCTGTCAACATTGCGGAGTGTTCATTTCTGGGTGTTCTAATGTCAAACGAGAACATGAGCTCATTATCTCTCAATAGAATAACGATCCCCTCCTCCTACAGGAACCTCAATTTGTTCAAACAGCACCTGAGCAGGAGGGATGGATATGTTCAGGATATGACAGACAAAGACACAATATGGCTTCCTCTTTGTGAGGGTGCCAAAAAGGGTGGCTATATTTCTACTGCACTGTACATAGCAGTCTGGAGTTGCTATGTTTATTTGCTCATTATAGAAATGTCCAGACATGGTTCAAGTAATCGGTTTTCTCTGCAGCGTGCTATCTGTTCTCTGTATGGTTCTTTTTTCTGGCCCAGACTCACGCCCCCTCCTCTTTGTGTCTTGCTTTAAGGCAGAATATGAAGTGTGCTTTAGCGCAGAGTCCTCTGTCTTTGGGTCTCCACGCCTGTAGGGTCCAGAGCTGAGGGCCTTAATCCTCCACACAGCCTGCAGATAATATGTGGTTAATTAGGGTCACTCTGACTGGAACACTCATTGGATCTTCCCTACGGATGCGAGCAACCCACACGTCCTTCATCACAACCAATACTGCCCAGCTACCGGTCCCCATCCCTCCGCTTCTCTTCTTCTGTCTGGAAAGTGAGACTGTCGGGGGCAGAGTTGGATACATAGCGGAGGTGGAGAAAATAAGCTGAAATACCAATACAGAAGAGGTGTTAGAGAGAGAGAGAGAGTGATGACGAGTAGACATATACTTTAAAAAGAAGTGAGAGGGACAGAGGGCAAAAGAGGGAGGGAAAGTGAGAAGGAGGAGGAAACAAAACACCTATTCAATCCAGCAATTAAGCCAACAGCAGGCGCATGTGATTTACAGCCTGTTACCTGTGTACAGACAATTCCCTGCGTACTGTACAGTACATCCCCGTGCTGAAGCCCATGCCAAGACACTTTTACCTCTCTCCTCACTGCCAGTGGTGTAAGACGATCCCTAATTAGTGGGAGGACATTGGCCCCAGGAGGGGATTAAAGTCGTTTATTGATGCACTTCATCCAGCACTTTGGGGGCTTTGACACTTGGCTCATCAAGCAGACAGATGTGTCAGAGAGCTTCTACCTCTGCTTATCAGGTAGTGCAGCTCCCCAGGCAATATGGACACTGACTGCTGGCTAAACCAGGAGGAATGACAAGGGAAACTAGTCTTCAAGGGTGTATGTTTTTTTACCCTCTGGCTCTGAGGCAAAAGGAAGATTGATGGACAACTTTCATTGTCTGTATTATTTTGAGTACTTTATTTGCTTTAGAAGTCCCCAACTTTTTTTTGTCTGACACACCTATTGTTGTAGGACACCGACCCTGTCAGATGAACTCAGGTACCCCTTCATTGAACCTACCCGTCACATGCCAAATGTGTGCATTAAAGTGTATGGAAAGTAACACCACATACATTACTTTGAGCTAATTATTTCAGTGTTTTATCCATTAATTAGAGCTAATAACTTCAACTATTTTTCTATTACCTTTAGCTAAAAAATATAAACTGTTTATTCCTTACTTTTGGCTAAAAACATTTCCAATGTTTATCCATTACTTTCAGCTAATTATTTCAACTATTTATCCATTACTTTTAGCTAATTATTTCAACTATTTATCCATTACTTTTAGCAAATATTTCTTAACTTCTCTGCTTGCTTGCTAAGTAGTTTTCATGCACTCTCAACATGTAAGGTGTTATTACTGACTATGTTGGTAGGTGCAGTAAGCTAATAGTAGCTGGTAAGTTACTGGTTATTGTGACATTTACTGAAATGTTCTGAAGATCAGCATCAATTCATAATTCCTTTTGGGATTTTTACTTTACAGAAATATATGTATAGGTTATTTATAATCATCTCATATTTGTTCAATTTTTTAGGTACTCCCCAATCTTTCCATGTACCCTCTTATGGCTAAAACTCAACTCTTTGTTCACTCTCAGTCACCAAATTGGGAGTCAATAAAAGAATATTGTCTTCAAATCCATTATGTTATTGATCTTCGGTGATCTTATTGTTATCATCATGTTGAGAAAAGTCGCTAAGTGATCTCTGACCTTAAATGTAAATAATCTTTACACAAGTGAAAAAAAAGAACAAAAGCATATAACAAAACATCCCCAAGAGCAGCTGGTTCTGACAGATTTCTTATTTTAAATTAACAAATAAACCCACGTGACATATGAACCTCTGCTCATGATGTGCGACTCAAAGCACCTGTTGCTTTGTATTATTTTCTTGAGTGGCTTTTTGCCTTTTAATTTGTGTTTGATAAAAGCATTGATCATCCACAATACTGAAAGAAACTGAAATTATTCTCCCAACTCTCCTATTAGGGAGGGAAAGCAGTGCATTAACTAGCTGAGTTCCACCAAGAGGTTTTTTTCAGTCAATAGAAAAGATTAATTACAGCCACACTATTCATTTGGCTCTTATATTGGGCTGGCACAAATGCTTTTAGGTCTTAGTGTAGTGCTTTCAGTCAGAGAGCGATGGTCCATGTGCTTCAGGCTCAGATGTATTGGAGGGAAATGAAGGTACAATTTTACCCTAAATGCTAATATGAGAAAGCTGTATGAAAGCAGACGTTATAATAAAGGAACTGAACTGGAAGCAAATGAAGCTTCCCGTGGCACTGATATACCAGCTTGATTGGCTACTCTTCTTTTATCTGATGTAAAATATTGTCAAGGTACTGTGTGTGTGTGTGTGTGTGTGTGTGTGTGTTAATACATGTGTGAGTAGAGAGAGATGAAAGGTCCAAACAGATATCACCACTCGTTCTTTTGAATCACTCCCAAACATCACATATGGCTCACCAGGAAAAACTGACAATCCCCGCAACCCTCCTTCAACCAAATCTTCTGTTTTCCCCAATCCTTAGCTCTCCAAGAGTGAATATTGCTTTTTCTGTCCATTCAGTTTGCATCAGCAGACAAATTTCCCCTTAAAAACCTCAAGCTGTATAGGGTGAAGGTAGATGGACCTTGCCCTTTCTGTTCTGCCGGTCAGGTATGGGAAGATAATTGCCAGGTCTGTGCAGCAGAGACAGATGATTACAGGCTTTATTGTCTCTCCCAGGCACAATCAACCCTGATTCAGCAATCTCACCTCTACTTGATTTATGAGTCACTCTCTCTCCCCCCTCTCTTCCTCACACCCCTCTGTAGTGCGTCCTTATGCTTTTAGCTTTCTCATGTCCCTTCGGTGTCTAACTTACCTTTGAGCTATCTGTGACTGTAGTGCAGAAGTCACAACCTTTCCTTCCTTTAAATTCTGCACAGTGGTCAAGAAAAGACAAATTATAAAACACAAACCACAAGTGTGCAATGTGCAGTTTACAATTACAATAGTGGCAGATGTAACGCTCAAAATGTGTGCTAATTTTAAAACAGTTCAGACAAAGGTAGAAAAAAGCATGCTGACATCCAGCTGACTTCTTAATGTTTCCAGCCAACTTTAAAATGAGAACCCTGTGAAAAGGGGTCATAAATAGGCACATGATGCATTATATTGTGCTAAATCACTGAGGCTAAAGCTCACATGTCCCAGTGTAGAGTTAGTTAGAAGGAAAACCAGACTACTATTTTGTTCTTCCACCCTGTTTAGCTGCTTAACTTACATACTTCTTGTTCATGTTTTCAAACAGTATGTAACCATTTAGCCAATATAACGGTAGAGGTAATGTTTCTGGATTGTAAACTTCCCCAGATCCAATCGCGGCATTATACCATATGTCATTTAAATCTGTATAGCAGACTGTTGCTATGGATAACAGACCTTTGCTACGTATAGGCCTAGCAGACCGGTGACAATCGTTCTCTCACCGCCTAGCTAATTGCTGCCGCTCGGCACTGGGTGCTACCCGGGTTGAGCTTCCGTGGGAGATCGGGGCTCACATGTAGCTCATATCGCTGATCACAAAGGGAGAGAGAGGGTGGAGGAAACGAAGAGCACTAACAGCGTTAACGGCTACAGTGCATTACTTATTTAGAAATGCTAATAAAGGACACAAGCGTCCAAACGCTTTACGTGCCTAGTATGGCTCTAAATTTAAAGCTTGACAAGCCAGCTGCCTGCTGTGATTGGTCCATCAGTGGATGGGGGAGGGGTTTAGCAAAAGGTCAATTTAATGCCTGCCCTTCAATCATTGCTGCTGTTTCACTGCTGCTGCTCCATCAGTGTCTACATCGCTCCCCTGCCTCTCTGCATTACTTTTATTTTGTCAGTCTAGTGAAAACCCAGTTCACCTTGAACCAAGCAGCAGGACAAAAAAAATCAAACATTGTGAATGAAGATGCAAACTGATGGAGTCCTCTGACTGTGGGAAAACACTTATATTTTCCACTGACATTTAGTGAATACCGATGTGCAGAGCGCCATGCCAGTGATATTTTGTGGTAAGACCTAGAGCTGCCACCTCTTTATATCCATGATGGCGTTGTGAGACACAGGATTTTAGCCCGTCTCACAATATCCATCGCCACACCAAGGCGTTGGTGACATATGAGTAATGATGCCGGGTCTCATGTCGTCCCGTTCCATCATTCCCTCTATGATCAATATTCTGGATGTGATATAGTTAGGAGGAAAGTGATCCAACACATAAATGCTGCACTGAAAGCGCAGAGCCATTTACTTTTATCATTTAACTGCTGACAGTTGAAATAGTGTTCGATGTCATAGTCTCATTACAGCACCAGGAAGTCAAATGTTCTTTGAACAAAAAACCTGCCAGGTGGAAGCTGTATTCCAGCATTTTGTCCAAAATATCTCCAGGGCATTTCTTTCATTTACTACAAGACCCCAACTGCTGCGGAGCCAACTCAGCAAACTTATCTGCAACAATAAGGTGCATGGTCAGTATTGATCATTAGAGGTTTTATTATTATTTATTTTTTATTTATTTATTTAAGGACAATGCACATTTAATGAACATGTACAGCAGTACACGTAAAAGTGCCAGATTATAGCCCAAAGGCTAATTTCCATCTGTAGTCCCATTTGGCAGATATAAATTACAATAACACGACACAAGATAAACACTATTAACATCTGCTATCTAAAACAGGATAAAACAGGATGAAAAAAACAAAACCCAATTGAAATAAATTATTAATAAATGTTAAAACAGAGGCTCAACATACATATGTTTCACTAAACTAATACGGTACGACATACGAGTAGGGGTGACCCATACGTGGTTAGTTTTAAGACAAAATATATACAGTAATAACATTTGTTATATGAAACAAGGAAAAACAAAACAAAAAAAAAAAAAAAGCAAACAAGACAATTTATTAGTAAGTGTTAAGATGAAGACGCAATTCACCAGCACACTCCCTGGGCTAATACGGTACAACATGCAGTCAAAGGTGATTGCACGTTTGGTTAGCTCTGAGCCACTCCTTTACCTGGCTCTTAAAGGTGGCCAAAGTGGGACATTCCCTTATAGTTGGGGGTAGTGTGTTCCACAATGCACTACCTTTAATAGATAGTGCATTATGGCTAAAAGAAGTTTTTCTAAAAGGAAGCTCACAGTCCCTGTTTACAACAGCTCTAGTAATCCGAGTCTGTCTGTATTTAATAAATTCTTGCAATGGCGGTGGTGCCAAGCCATGCAGTACTTTATAAACTAAGCATATTGAGGAAAATTTACAAAAATTTAAAAAAGTTAGCAAGTCATATTTCTCTAAGATTTTGCAATGATGGTAAGAAAAAGGTTTTTTATCTAGAGTTTTGAGTGCCTTTTTGTGCAAAAGCTCAGCTGGTTTTAGGATAGTAGAACCCGACATAGACCAGCTGGTGATGCAATAATTTAGATGTGAAAATATCATTGAGTGCAAGAACATCAGAGCTGCCGTATCTGACAGAGATCCTCTAATTTGCTTAAAATTACAAAGACTGAATTTAATTCTGTTGGAAATAATTTTAACATGATTTTTGAAAGAAAGTTTGGAATCTATAAGCACGCCCAATTATTTAAACTCATTAACAACTTCCAACTCCTCTGTACCCAAAAACACCCCGGATTGAGAAGGCGTAATGGTAGAAGGCTGCTTCGACAAATATAAACAAACAGTTTTTTAGCATTTAAAATAAGACATGATCTATTGAGCCACGTTTTTATATGTGTAAGAGCTGTTGAGAGCACACGTGCTGCCTCCTCAGGATTTGTTTCTTCAGTAAAAATTACAGCGTCATCGGCGTAAAGCTGAACATCAACATTTAAACAATATTCAGGTAAATCATTTATATATAATGAAAATAAAATAAGCCCCAGTATGGACCCTTGAGGGTCCCCCACTGGACAACCCATGTAGACAGAACTAATCCCGTCCACCACAGTGCATTGCTCTCTGTGAGACAGGTACGAAAGAAACCACTTGATAGCTTGAGCCGAAAAGTCAAAACGGGACAATTTAGATAGCAGCACACTGTGATTGACGGTATCGAAAGCTCTTTTTAATTCTAAAAACACTGCACCAACACATCCATTTTTTCCATAAATAAAGCCAATGCAGTCTTGGTTGAATGGCGTGGCCGAAACCCAAACTGCATGGGATGTAAAGATGTTTGGCTGTTTCTAAGAAATTTAATGAGTTGTTTAACAACCCATTTTTCAATTATTTTAGAGATTATAGGTAAAATACTAATTGGTCTATAGTTATTTATGTCAGATTTATCCCCAGCTTTAAATACTGGGGTTACTGAGGCCAATTTCCACGCTTTAGGGACAATTGAGTTTTTTATAGATAAATTAACCAGGTACGTAATTGGAGGCGCTAAAGCGTCCTTATTTGATTTTATCAAGCTAGTATCAAACCCATAAATATCCTCGGCTTTAGAATTGTTCAAAGCCATAATGATATCAATAACTTCTAATTCTGTTATTTCTTGGATGTGAAATTTTGACTGATTATTGTCAGATAGAGTAGCAACCTGCTGATCAGAACCTTCAAATGTGAAATTTTTCACTAAATCTTCTATTGATTTAATAAAGAAAAAATTAAGCTCTTGTGCCAGAACTACTGGGTTGCTCACCAGCTGATTGTTGTTTAATTCCAAGCCTTTATTTTCTCGCTTGGGTTGTTTCCCTGTCAATTTATTAATGTTGTGCCATATTTTTTTACTGTTACCTCTAGCGTTTTCTATAATTTGAATAAAAAAGTTTGCTTTGGCCTTCCGTAATTCAGACGTTACTTTATTTCTAGCTCCTGTAAAATTAAATCTGTCTATATTAAGGCCAGACTTAATAGACTTTCTGAGTAACTGATCCCTGTGCTTCATTAGCTTTAAACAGGCAGAGTTAAGCCAGGGGAGAGAGTTGTGCTTCTTTCTCCCATGGCTCCCCCTCCTGGAGAAAGAAAGGATAACCTCTTTAACTTTTGCGAGAAATAAGTCACTACTAGCATCAGCATCCCTGCAATTCATGAGGCCAGTCCAGTTAATATCGTTCAAAGCTCTACCCACCTATTCTAGTTGATCCTTGGGAATTGTCATATTAGTCGTACAGTTTGTTGAAGTATGACATATATTTTCTAGACGTTTAATCTTTCTAGAAAAAAAAATTGTATTATGGTCTGAGAGACCTGTTAATAAATTATGGGTGTTTGTGATTCTTTCCGGTTTATTGGTGAAAATTAAATCAATTCGAGAGTGAGAACGATGTGTAATTCTAGTAGGTTGTTCTATTAATTGAGTAAGGTTAAAATAATCTGTTAAATGCTTGAGGTTTTGTATGTCTTTTTTATTATCCCAATTAACGTTAAAATCCCCAAAAAGGAGGATTTCTTTTTTATGATTACATAACGTAAGGAGAGCTTTGAGCTGGTCATAAAAATCCAGACTAGCAGTAGGTTTGCAATAGATGCAGATAACTGTCAGCAACATCTCCCTCGAGAGGGAGATGTTACTGGGCCATTTAATCTTATTACATTTCAAGTCATTCTTAACATACATGAGAACCCCCCCACCCCTACCCTGACCCCTATCTTTCCTAAAAGTTGTGTACTCTGGTAGTGACACAGCAGCCTCAGGTGAGGAGTTGGTAAGCCACGTTTCAGATAAACCCATAAAATCGATATTAGAATTACATAACAAATGTTCAATCTGTTCACGTTTTGGCACCAAGCTGCGAACATTTAAATGACCCCCAAACATCCCCCCTTTTTATATACTGGATCCCAAATAGTCCTAGCCTGATTAAGTGTCCTAAATAATTTAAATAATTTGTGTTTTCTGGGTTACGAATCTTACATGTGGTATTGTGAGGGAACTGTTCTTTTGTACCGGGCGTTTTGGTGGTGACCTCCTGCTGCAGCGCTGGTTCCCGGTCCATATCCGCCGGATGACCCGCTAACCAACCAGTCCCAGCCGTACACAGTGTCCCCCCGTCGGCTTGGACCGAAGGTAGCGCCGATGGCAGCTAGGCACAGCCCAGCTGTTGCAATGTTAGCAACAAGTGGTGGATAGAGGTGTTCCATAGGCTCCTGCTGTTGCAAAGCTGGTTCTCGGCTCTGTACAGTTGCGTGGGCCGCCCACATCCAGTTAGAGGTGAACAGGTTCCGCGTCTCTACACCTGTAGTTGTTGCTGCATTATTTGTAACCACAAAGGGAACAGCTTATTATAAAACATGCAAATATGTGCAAATTCTGACCTACTAGATAGTCTCCAAAGTGTATGCTGGCATTAATACAGTATTTATTGGTGTCACTTTTTGGTCACATTTATTTTTAAAGGTCTTTAAAACGTTGATATTGAAATAAAATGTTGTATGTAATTATAGAGAAATAAAAAACATCTCATAAGCATGTCTTTACGGTGTTACTGGTTGAACTACACCACATATACTGTATATACAATGTTACTTGCTACTTAATTATCACTCAGCTGTCTCCCAGACAACAGTCTGAACCTAAACCTAAATCAAACAAGCCAGTTTGGGTTTCTCACATTGGAAGCAATGACAACAAACTAATTGAAAATATTTTTTCTTCTATAAACAAAATACAATTCTCTACAATCCAATTCACTTGTTTTACCGTCAAATATATTGTTGCAGTGGTTAAAGTTCTTTTGTTTGAAATGTGCTCCAAAGCAACTCAACGCCAACTCGAAATCATCAATCAAGTAATCAAGTTCAAAAATCAAGACACAAATTCAGGTAAGATCCCCAGCCCAAGCACCTACAGAGTGTAGAGTAAGAGACTGATCAACTTGGATACAAGTTTAAATAAATAGGTAGCCAATTTTAATAGTGGCAGGCAGGTTTCCCTCAACACTGCAACCTTTTTACACTGAATGTTTTTATGCCTCCACACCGGCGAAAGCCGTGGCCGGAGGCATTATGTTTTCGGGTCCCATTCTCTCCCACTCGGGTCCCCGTCCCATTCTCGTGAATGTGAAATCTCAGAAACGTCTTGAGGGAATGCCTTCAAATTTGGCACGTCCAGATTTGTTCGTCAACGGTCATGTTCACTGTGACCCCACAAAATGCGTTTTGGGCTATTACTCAAGAATACCTACGCTAATTATGACAACATTTCACACAAATGTCTACTAGGATAAAATGATGAAGTGATGACATTTTATATCCAAAAGGTCAAAGGTCAACTTCACTGTGACATCATAATGTTCTGCAAAACTGCTTTTCTGGCCATTATTCAAGGCCATAACTCAGGAACAGAAGGGGAGACATTTGGTCTGACACTGAATTGGTGACACTAACCTTGAAACTGGTAATTTTATAGGTCTTCTGTGCTCGCGGGTTGAAGATGTGTGTGAAGCAACCACGTTTTTTTGCAAAAATAAAATGCACTTAATACATTTTATTAAATTGCTTCAAAGTCTTCACTACATACTCTGGACAGACATGAATGTAATATGCAACTTAGAATACTAGACTAGAATTACTGCCTTGCGGTTGTAGGAGAGCGGTAATTCTAGTTTTAAATGATCCATCAATGTCACATTTAAAAACAAATTAGTACACATTCTAACCATTTTAATACAAGAGACAAATGGTTTGCAGTCAGCTACTTTTTTGGAAATTTACAGTATTCATTTTAGGATCATTTTTAAGTTCCTATTGTGTACTGAGGGTCAGAAGGTCTTAACTGCATGTGACGAAAATGACTGAGTGGAAGCAGTGTGTCACTGACAGAGGACAAACACACACTGCTGACATGCTGCTTGTGTGATGTGGCTTTGTGTGGCATTCAAGTCACATCTGGTAACAATGTAGTCAATGTATCAAACAGTAGAATTTAGCTTTTCAGCATGCTCAGAGCATACAGTTTACTATATCGCTATGTAAGGTTAATGTGCAACTAATATAAATAACTCATTAAACCACTGAACCACTCCCACCCAGAACTAAAAGGTCTTAATATTGTATTTCCTTTTCGTTTCATGAGCGTTTAAAGGGCCAAATTTCCCTCCTTAGATTGTTATTTCAATTTATAATAATAATAATCTATTAGTTAAACCATTTCAATAGCAGCGCTAATGGCATGCATCTTGTCTAGACAGAGTTGTAATTTTCAGCAAGTGTTTTTGTTCAATAAACAGTGCAGTCCAGATTGAAGTCTCTGTTAAATAAGTATACAGACAGTATACAGAGTTTGTACATGTCCTTGAATTTTAAGTTTTAAGCAAATTTCTTAAATCATATGGAAGTGGATGATAATTCTGCCTGTGTAATGGCTGCTAATGTCAGCGGATGAGTAATTATTATGATATAATTATTTGCAAGCATGCTAAAAAAAAAAAAAAAAAAAAGAAAAAATAACTATCTGATTGATTATGTTCTGATTGCATCAATCAAGACCACTTGGCTTTGAATTAAACCCCCATAACTCACCACAGACCCTGTGGATCAGCTGTTAGACAGGCAGACAAGATAACTCCAGCCTGGCCCAATTGGCAGAGTGAAGTGCCAACAGGGCCAAAAGGCTTGTGGATGGGAGGATTGGATGGCCGCACATAGTTAGCCTCATTTCTTCTATTTCCTGCCAAGCTACTGTAGATAGCAAGATAGAAGGACAGATATGGGGGGGCTGAGGGGCAATCAGTCAGATACACTGTAACTAAAGCGAACCTTGCTCCCTATTCTTCAGCAATCCCTCTAATTGGCTATCCAGAGACAGTTGCCTTTGTTCCCTAAAAGAGCCAAATAATGAATGCCTCCCGCTGCTCTCCTGGATGCCTTTGATGGCAAACCAAATCAAGTCTGTCCTTTAATTTGATTGGAGTCGTTTGGCATTGCTCTTACCGTTGTAAACAACATAACAAATCAAGGAATGTCCAAGTTCCAGTGATTAAACATGTGAAGACAGGCATGAAATGGCTATCCCTTTCTTCTTCTACAGTGCATAACCAGTTAAGAAGGTGTGGTTTTAATGTGCATTGTCATTACTGCGCAGATGTCTGGCAAAACAAAATCATATTTTCCTGTGTTATCCCACAAACCGTCAGCTGCTTTTCACCCTTTCAATTTGTAAAACAAGTCATTTTTATGCCATTCGGACACATTTCACACAAATAATGTTTGGTGAAGTGCAATATTGTCACCCACAATTGTTGATTTATAGTCTCTGCTCACAATGTGAGATAATGAGTGTGACACTGCAACCATGTCTATATCATAGACCACAGCTTGTTTCCTTGGGTTTGTGGTCTCATGACAGCCACTATAATGGCACATCAGCTGCACCCAGCTGAAACTTTACACATGCACACACACACACACACACACACACACACACACACACACATACACGCCTCTTGTGCTTTAGTGGCCCTCTCCTTCACGCCGGCTTCATAACAACTAAATTATACATGCATAAGGAGAATAAATCAGCTTGGACACGCTGACAAGAAAGGGCACATCAGAGAAGGCATAAAATGCACAAGAAAAATAATATTAAAGAAACATGGATGAAGCTATGCATCATGGCATTTTCTCGCTCTTTTTATTTTGCACACATAAACTGGTATTACTATCCAAATATACGGATAGTCCAACCTGCGCTAGCAACTTGAGTAATTCAGTAGCCCCTTGAAAAAACTACAAGTCAAGCACCTGTGCCTTTAAAAGAAGTGACATGAAAGCCATCGTCTGTCACAATAAGCACACAATAAATCTCTATGCTCTCTCAGTGTCCTCTTTTAACTGAACCTGGAATAAAGCCATTTTACCACCTACCCACTGCTAGCTTCAGCAGCCATGAAATTACTGCTGGGAGCTTCTTCTTTTTTTTCATTATAACAAAATGTCCTGGCCTTTGCTTTATGCTGCCATAGTGGATGTTGATTGCTTTGATGTTACACTGTGTCACAGGGCCAATTTGTTTGTAGAAACAACACATGAAATATACATGTCATTTTAAAGAGTAAACACAAGGGTAAAATAACATTCGGACTTGTTTTCATTAAAGTTAAGCCTCTCTTTTTTTGTCATTTTCCCTTCAGTTTCAGCTGATCAGCCACAGCTGCCCAGAGAGTTTTGTGCAGCCCTTGATCAATCCATTCAGACGCACACATACACACACGATTGTATGTGTGTGTTAGCTGTCCATTCGTGTATATTTGCTGATACGTCTCACGTCTGTGAGAGAGAGACCAGGGTACAAAGACTGACAGGCAGAGATGGAGAAGCTCTGAAAAGTCTGTGGGTGGATTTTTACAGTGGAAAAAGCGCAACACTCCTCCCTCCTGCGTGTATGCACTTCTAAAGATACAGACAGCATGCTGCTTATGTTTGATTTGACATGCGCTGTCTTTTTGATTAGGACTACACTTGGCAGTGAAACTGTTTTTGGTTATATGCCTACTATAAACACCACATCAAAGCCTTGGCTACACAGTTTTGGGCTACTTTGTCATTCGTGCCATGGCGATTGCTACGTTTCTACCACGGAGGTAAAGCTTCCTTCTCCCGTGGGCAGTGAGAAGTGGAGGAGCTTATACTAGCTGCGGCTATACCGTTTCTTTCCTCCTCTGAATTACATAAGTTGAATGGACCTGCTTTTGAGTCTGTCTTCCTCTTTTAATTGCCAGTAGTTAAACACTTTCCTCAAAGGCACCTCAATTACCATGTCTTTACAGCTGCTTAGAGATTCTCATCTCATTCTTCATCAAATCACTGATTGCCTGTTTGTTGCTTCTGTGTGGTTTGCTGGAGAAGTCAAGAGCACGGGTCATATAATCCCAGCAAACCATTTTCCACAATTTTCTCTAAATTGTGGGCCTATGCCAGATGACTAATGAGAGGAAATATAAAGCCGTCTTTCTCTCCCAGCCCAAGATTTTGATCTCCACTGCACAAACACTGCAGGGATCCTCAGAGCCCTGTGAGCATACTTCGCCCAGAGGCAAACACTCACCCGGCCCTAAATACTGTAAGTATTTATTTTGGCGTCCTCAAAAGACAGTGGAGAGAAAGCAACTCTGGGAATATGTATAAATTAGAACACACATATAGATGTAGTTAATGAGTGAGAGAGTGAGAGTTTGACAGCTGGAGCATTTTAAGTAGACATTTTTAGCGTGCTCACGGCACATGGGGGGTGAAGGAAGCGGTTGTTTTATGAACCCCCCGACATTTTCCAAGTTCCAAGACCACTGAGTTTGCTTGGATTTACAGTATTGAAACATGTTTCATCCAGTTTAATCCAAGATTCTTGCGAATTTTGCCAGTGTCAGGGAAGATGAATTCTGACCTGATGTCATATTCCATATTATAAACTATTAACATGATAGAACACAATAAAAGGTTTATTTTTATCCAAGTTTGCAGTCTAACTAACATCACAGCACTATCATCACTGTAATGAAAAAACATCTAACATTATTTCTGGGACACAAGTAAATAACATAATATATACATGACTTTCGCATAGTTAACTGACAATATACTATTCATACTATTAATTTAAATGTACATGGACATCAATTTAAAGGGATATGCCACCGTTTGTTGAAATAGGGGTTATCACGGTCTCCCCTAGCTGTAGATTGGTGGGCCAACGCATTTTTTGTGCATACATTGTTTTAGTCCGGTGCAACACTGGCAGCGCCGCCGCTAGTTAGCTTAGCGTAGTGAATGGAATAATATATTGCCGGTTAGCATGTTGTGAGTAAAAGTGAGCCAACAAAAGACAAAAAAACAATCTAATTACTTGCACTGAGACAAAAAATGCGTTGGCCCACCTATCTACAGCCAGGGTAGACCGTGATAAGCCCTATTTCAACAAACGGTGGCGTATTCCTTTAACAAATATAAATATGTTATTTACTTACACCCATCATCTTATATTTTACAGAGTAATATAAGTACAAACACATCAGAAATGTAATCTTTAAAAAACATTGTCTCTTTCTGCAGTGTTATCTGTCATATTAATATTTTCAAACCTTCCTATATTGGACTCTAGCCATAAAGAAGGTGTAGATTAAACATTGTTTTGAGATATTTGTCTATAGAGATTTCTGCCTTCACCCTATACAGTGGAGGTGAATTACATTTTACATTTCTTCAAGTTTCAGAGACGGAGATAAAAAAACCTTGGCTCAGTACCACTAGGTGATTTATTTACAGTACATGTATTAAAAATGCTGTATATTAATATGTTTTTTTTGTACTTTGGTGAACTGACCCTTTAAAGAAATATTTTATATACTGTAGCAACATATGGCAGCAAGGAAATTGCTGTGGTATCTGTAAAGTTCACTTTCTGTCTTTCTCTGCAGGTGTTCGGTCCTAAACAAGCCAAACCCCACAATTATGAGTGGAAGCCATTATCTTGGGTGTTTCAATTCAGTTGTTTCTGATGCCCTCTGAGACCCTGCACGGTGCTCAGCAGGGCGTTTCGCCCAGCCAAAGACCCTCATTTACCAGAGGATTGGCAAGTTAGAGGGGAGAGAAGCAACATTTACTGTTGGCTCAGTGACCACTGCCTCTTTTTCATGCGTGTGCTTTAGATTTTGATCCTTCAGAAATGAGTTCAGATCGGGGGGTTTTTGTGCCCTTCATTTCTCAGTTTTGGCTATGGTTAGCTGGTGCAGTCAATTGCTGGTGGTTCCCTTTACTTATTGTGCAATGTAGTGTAGTTTGTGGTAATTTATTACATTTCATTATTTGATTAGATTAGTAGACTAGATTTTGGATTGATGGATTAGTGTAATACCAACGATGACACAGTGTGATGATGCAGTGTAATGTAAGCAAGTGTTATAGTTGTGGCTCTGAAGCTGACAATCAGTTGTGGCTCATGCCAAGCTGGATGCTGGGAGAATTTTGCAATATGGTTTCTCTGATTTGCCTAGTTAGCCCGGATCAGCTGTGAGATATGAGAGGGGGGTTGTGAGTGAGTGAGAGAGAGAGAGATGAGGCCTGTGACACTCTGCACCATACCCTAATGAGAGGCAGGGAACCAAAGGAGCTGGGCAATGAGATTAGATACAACTCAATTCAATTACAGCTGAGCCGCCACGGGTGACGCTTCAAAACTCATCCTGTTAAGATCCGGTTCACAGACGAAGAAGAGGACTGCAGCTCTCACTCAGCTGCTGTATGCTACACTGCCACAACATCTAATTCGCAACAGCTCTGATTTATAAGCACACGGGACGTCATTAGGCTCCGTCGGGATTTGCTAGCAGACTCTGCAATGTTCTGATATAGATTTAAAGGGAAATGCAGAAATAATTGAGTTTTCACCCATCGCAGCTGTTTATACACTGCTCCACAAAATACAGAGCTGTTTCAAGTATGTGTTTGAGATTAAAGAGAAACTCAATATGACCCGCGTTTTAGCTTTAACACTCCTCATATTCAAAAAAAGGAACTCAGACCCGGACACAAATCCCCCCCCACTGGCCTGCCCTCGCTGTTACCCCACAACCACTGGCACTCCCACTCTCTATACTTTCTTTCTGCTAATATTAACTCTGCCTCCTATTCACTTCAATGAAGCATGTAAAGACTGAGGCTGGAATTATGCTTCTGGGAAGATACATGTAAACATCTAGAACGCAGAAAAAGGGGTTATGGGTAACGGTTACAACACATACATGCTATACTCATAGTCTGCACAAGTATGAAAAGTCCTTATTTTCTTGTGCAATATATACACCACCAGACTATAAACTGCAGCATTGCTCTCATGCATCATTTGCAGTCTGTGAGGATGGAGAATGTTGACTTGTACTTCAGGAGTATGGAGGACAAAGCAATGTCATCAATTTCTCACAAAATAGTTTGGGCCTACAGGGCAGCATTACTTGGTTTTTCTCTAGAAAAAGGCAAGAGAATCAATTGACGGTATAATTACGTAACTGTACTTTTAACTTACTTACTCAAACAAGTGGATTAAGTTTCTCTATAAACATTATGCAACCCACTGCTGTCACCTGTGGCAGTACAGTACATATGTCACAATAAGTCAGAGTATTTGGTAACTACTCAGTAACTACTAGATACAAATATACACATTGTGCTGTGTTACACTGTCAGTATGTGTCGGTGTTTACAGTACATAATGTAACTGCCGTCAGCAAGCATTACAGCATGTTAAAACTCTCCCTGTCTCAATGGCATGATTAGCTCTGAGGAGCATGATCAGCAAAAGCCGCGGCATGCTGCTGCGACTTTAGTACAGCAGGGGATTTATAGCTGGTGATAAGGAAATCTTGTTGTTGTCTTCCATAATTTATGGCGTTGACTGTATTACATTTTTAGATGCCACACAGCTGTGGGGCTCCTAAAGGCGAAGGGGTGAAAGGGATTTATAGCTTTTCTCCATGTTAGAAATAAATATTACCAGCATATACATTCATGAGGGTTCTCCAATGCAATTTAGGAGGTTGACTCCATTGATTGGCTGAAGCTGAAATGGACTCTGGCCCGAGAAAGGTGACTGGCAGCTGTACATTTATGCAGAGAAGCATGGAATAACAAAATTACGTTTTATTTTTTACTTGCTGGTGGAGATGAAAACTGAGCTGTCAATCTTGTTGCTGATGCCAGATTAAGTTTCGCTCAAAGGATTTTGTTCATTTTCGATTTTCGATCACTAAACATAAAGTTTTCTGCTGACTGTGGAAAAACAGGAGCAAAAGTAATCCATTTCTGGACAGACTATTTACCACCACCAGATTCCATCTCTTAATTTCCATACAAATGTAGAACTAGGCAGGCATGGAATCTTCTCTGAATCTTAAATGAATCCAATTGTTCCAACACAGTTCAGGGTTTGCTGGAGGCAGGAGGAGATGAGAGGCGCACAAATCAGCAATTTCAAAATAAAAGCCCTCTGTGATTCTAATCTGATTGACAGGACATTGTTTCCTTCGTTCACATAAGAGTTAGCATAATTCATGTTTTTCTTCTTCTACCTCAGATCTCGGAAATGAAAAATGAAAATTCCCAGATTGTATTTAGACACAAGAGATACTCAAATGTATGAACCCCAAATCCCTCAAGCGTTCCCCTGTGAACATTCGCATTTTCTTTTGCCATTTCAAATCTTCTGAGACATGAGTTATTGTGTATTTCAAGCAGCACAGGAATCAAAGATTGCACTAATACTTGCAGCCCTGAAACAAATGTCCACCCTATTATTTAACCCATATGCAAGGCATGTCATACACCCAACGTGATTACCGTGTGTTAAAATGGTTCGTTGGCATTTGTACCTTTACCAGCCGTATTCTCGACAGTTTCCAAACCAACAGAGAGCATTTTGACCCAGTTAATCTGCATGACATCTCTTAATGTGAGAGGTTTTTATTGCTGGGACGACAGCCATGCTATCCAGCTGGCTTGTGGTTGGTGAGGTTGTGAGCACATGCCTGAGGAACATGAATAATGCATCCGTGTTATTCAAACCTTCATTCTGTAACTTTTGCTTTAGGTAGGGGAGATGTGAGGAGGTATGCTACATGAGAGACTGCCGCTGCTGTGCTCATGTAAAAATGATGACGCTTCAGAAAAGCTTCAGATCTTCTCTTCGCTCTTGGATTCCTTTCTTTTTCTTCGGAAAGTGTGGCTTTTGTCCAGTGTAAAAAAAATAGTACATTTGGCGATGTTATGCCTTTATACTACACTGCCTTCATATTCTTATTGAACATAGTGTGTCACGTCACATGTACAAGCGTTGCTACTTTTAACACCTCCGTGACCCTGAAGCCATAAAGGGACTATAAGTGTGCCTCTAAATGCCCTTAACATATCATCTGAACACAGTGTTGTGCTACAGGTTACATTCATGGACTATAAGCTGAACTCCTTGGAGATTTGACCTGATAACTGGGTTACAAGATAACCTTGGGGTCTGGTAGGCTGATGTCTGCCGGCAATAGGCCATTGCTCCATTGTACAGAAGCTGACACACTGTGCGTCGGTTTCCGCTGCTTGCTGTGTCGCTCGCCAAAAGATCACTCGGTGGAGATGTTGCCGCGTGCTGCAGAGGCGGCGTCACCCCGGGAGTGCAGAACCACGCGGCGCAGCAGTCTCAGAGCATTTACCAGTCAAGAAAAAGAAGGCTGCTTGACCATTCAAATGGAATGGAAGAGAAGGGAAATGCAAAAGCAGTGAAATGAAGAGAATCACAAAGTGGTTTTCATGTTATACAGTAGCTGTTGTGTCTTCGGTCTCTGTGCTGGCTTTGTTGGCTGTCTGCAGCCGGTTCATAGAGATAAGGCTGTAAGGAGAAATGGCTCCCAGTAAAAAAATATATGACGTTTTCTGAGCACACTGCTGTTCAGGCTAGTGTGTCCGACAATTTGCATAACACCCAATCACATTTGATATTAAATATATAAATAAATAAATCGTCATATAAGATCTGTATATGTCTGAATGTGTGCCAGAATTTGCTGTTGCTGCAAGTTTTATTTTCTCCTGTTTCTGTATCAGTTAACCATACGGACAATGAAAAATTAATAGAGAGATGGGAAAGAAGCTTATTTTACATACAGTTTGCAATTGCATTGTCCATGGCTCAATGAAATACCAGCAGTGTGCTTGGTTTTCATTAATAAGCTTCATGTTCATTCTCGCCCGTTGTACATTGGAAAAGAGTTGAGCAATTTTTTGGTCCATCTTGTGCTATGTGCAATCTATCCCCCCAGAAATAGGACTACACTATTCTTTTTGTGGTATGTGATTTGACCACAGTGTTTCTGAGCACTCTGTTAAATGAAAATATTTCACGTGTGAATTAATCATTAGAAGGGCTCATTCTCCATTCTTCTGGTAGCATAATGATCTCTCTTTCTACCACTGGCCTGGATGAATCTTTCATCGTCTTTATTTTTAAATGAGTTGGCACAATCCTCCAAGGAGACATAGGCTGCGATGTGTTTCACCAGGCTGTCAAAGTTAACATGGGGCTGAGCTAAGTGCCGTAATTTAATTGATGCCAAGCGCAATAACATCACCCGCTGATCTTTTAATAATATGGAGATACGATTCCTGTCCTTTCACTTCATTATGATATTGCCTTCTCAATATGCAAATGTAAATTCACAATCGCTTCCACACGGGAAAAAAAAGTCTAGACTCTAGACAATATTTTAGGGGGCTTGCAGACTTTGGAATGCTACTTTAGATTGTAATGAGATGGCCCTTTAACCTTTGGTTTTGAGCAAAAACCTCTCTGGAATAAATTAGCAGTCTCTTAGCTCTTGCATAACTGTTGCTGCTGTGTGCCGGTCTCTTTTGTGTCTAATTCTCTGGGTCTCTCTCTCTCTCTCTCTCTCTCTCTCTCTCTCTCTCTCTAGGTTTCTCTATACTGCAGGCCATCATGGAGGCAGCAGTAGCTAACAACTGGCAGGTGACCGCCCGCTCTGTTAGCGGCACAACCGATGCAGCAGAGTTCAAGCGCATCATTGAGGAGATGGACAGGAGGCAGGAGAAGCGCTTTGTGATTGACTGTGAGGTGGACAGGATCAACACCATATTGGAACAGGTGAGCCTTGTACTCACTGCACATGTGCTAACGCCTGTAGATTATATAACCAAACACCTACGCTGTCCATCTAGCCCTTTTGTTGCCTCCTGCTTTTGTCACATAATTACCAAGTAAGTTTAATGTAGCCTACAAGGTGACAAATATTAAAGGGCAACTCCACCAATTTTACATGTCATTTTAGTAGTCATGGTAATCTGGAGATGGACTGGGAGACTATAAATTGATAACAAGAGGCACAACAAGTATGTGGAGCATGAAAGACATGGCCGCTTTACTATGCAAGGAGGATCTAATAAAAAATGGTATTGATTTGCATTATGGGAAATGTAGGATCCACATTTTTGGAGCTTGATCCATACTTCCCTTTTAAAGCTGATCTAATCATTATTTTTTTTTCTATAAACAACGGATCAAATGACTATGAGTATTGTGAAAGGTGTCGCTCCCAGTGAAAAAACCCACAGAGAATCATCACCCAACTATCACCCAGTTTCCCTCAGCTCTGTGGATTTAGCACCAGCGGCTTAACTGTTTTGGTTCACTCTCACTGCTCTCATTAGCTTCATTTTTGGCCACAGAAGGCAGCTGTTAAAAACGAAGCTCTAAAGGTGCCCAGCACCAATTAGCACACTGACAAAGTTAGTGACTAGCTGGTGAACATAGCGGAGCTTTTAGCAACTTAAGAGCCACGTTATTCCTTCAGGAGTTGGTGGAGACTAAACACAGCTAAAAGAAGGGTAAATATTGGAATCATGTTGCCCCAGGGCTACCCAATTCCACTTTTTGCAGATCAACTTTTTAAGGTGATACTATGTCAATGTTTTCCCCACAAGAGGCCAAAAAAATCAGTCCATGCGTGTTTAAATTTTTGTCATGTGAGTGAGTGGGAGTCCAATTCTAAACTGCTGGAGTGGCCCTTTAATTTGTGGAATCGTTGAATCTATGATCTCTTGCACGTTTTTGTACCACTGGCTTGTTTTTTATGCGAGTTTTTACAAGTAGCTGATATCTAATTTGGTTGAGTTTGTGTAACCTCATTAAGGCTTAACAGTGTGTTAAAATGAATGTGAGACACAGGCAGTAATCCTGCCTGTTTGAGGACCTCAGTTTGGTGTTGTTTGGTTGCTAAGTATGAGGCTGGTGTGTTGAAGCTGCCTGAGAGCCTGAGGTTGAGAGGTCCGAACGTGAGCAGCCATTTGAACAGACCACTGGATGATGCATCCCTTTTAATCCTCTTTTAACAACCCCAAACCTCCTTTCCTCTATCACGTCCATTGCCTGGGGAGGAAATGAAAGGTCCACCAGTCATTGTAGTAGGGGAAACACAATTACCATGAATGGATGAGTGGCTATTATGCCATGCATCTACTCTGTTCGGCTGGCCCGCTCCACCCTGCACTCCTCTGCCTGCTGCTGCCTGCTTATAAGGCAATCAGCTCCAGAATTGGATTCTGCTGGTTAACATTCATTTAGATGTTGGCTTCACTCTGCCTCACAATATCCCCTCAACAAATGTTAGTTTCACTTTATGAATCTAATTTGATCCCAGAGTCATAGTTTAAAGCAGAATGGCTTTTAGTTTGCGGTGTCTAATTTAATTCTAATGCTGCAAATTTCCTCCTTTATTTAGGGACTATACTGAAATTTATTTCCTTTTTGTGTTTAGAATATGCATCAGTTTTTGAGAAAAGCTTTAATATTCATTACAAATCACATGTGAGGCACATTTATGGTTGCATCTTTAATTGCCCCCCCTCTTGCAAACAATAATAAGCACACAGGGCAATAATCTGTTTGATGTTTTACTGTTTCTGTCTTTTTTCACCATTAATGAATTATTTCTTTTTCTTCTAGAGGGAGCTCTTTCCCTTCCTCCAGCTCCAACTATCACCATCATACATGTTTCTGTCCAAACTTTGTTTTAGTGCAAGGGAAAGGGGAAAATAAAGCTTTTACAACAGCTAACCTTCAAAGCAGCAGTGTGCTCAATTTTGCCCCTTTTCAGTGACAACCTCAGTGTGGAATTTTTAAAAAAAAAGTTGTTGGAGCTAATTGAAATAATCTGGCAAGCGCTGCCAATATGGATGAGTCACAGGCATTCAGGGAACCTCTCCAGCCACCCCCTATTGGGCCACACCATTATAGATTGAAACAGGGATGGACTCTCCCATGAGGGCAATCACACCAAAAATGGCACCCACTGTCAGCTATGTGGAAACCTGCTGCTTCTACCTGCTGCTGCAGTTCTGTTAACAGATGATTGATGGATAGAGTTTCATCTCTGGGCAGGAGTGAGAGTTTGAGCAGAACCTGTGTGCCGAGGCCAGTGTCTGCGTGTCGCAATGTCAACCTGTCGCTTCAATCTGCCAAGGTCACACTGCTGTTGAGAGAGGATTATGAGGCAGGACAGATTCAGCCAGCTGATTGCTGGAGGAAATGGGAATCAGATCAGTGGCTTAGTTTTATGATTTCATTTGGAGTAATCCCACACAGAATGTCTTTATACCAGGCAATAAAGTTCATGGAGTGTAGAGCTATCTTGAATAGGCAAGAGTCGAGCTTCCACAATTTGGTACAATTGCGCACAAAGAAAACCCTCCTTGCTGCTTCTCATTAGCACCACCTTTGATCTAGGCTGCTAATGCTTTGGTCCTGCTGGGCCTTTGTTGCTCTACTACACTAGTTCACTGCACCGTTAGAGTTTTTCATAAATATTTCAAGGAACATTCAGCGCTAGTATATTTACTCAAGTACAATTTGCTTTTTACTCACCAACAGTTATTGACTGTGACTAAAGGCAGGGCTCCCGCAACTGTTCTGAATTCTACTTTCAACTGTCCCGGACTTAACAACCAATGTCCCTAAATTGAAGTCCTTGTTTTGATATGAGTTAAATTAAGCACATTTTAATTAGCTAAGTAGGCCAATTTTGATAATTTAGGCATGCTTTGAAGTGGGTGGGGCTCAGCTGTCACGTCCGTTGATGCAACATTTGAATTCAAAGCTGTTTGCTTATTTTGCCCTATCTGTCAATTAAATGTGACCAAACCACACCCACACCGTCCTGATGAAGCAGATTCTTTTCAATATTGAACTATTAATGAATAATTACTTTAACTTTGATTGTTTGTTATATATTCATGAATTTAATGATGTAGATAAAAACTTTTAATCGAAAACAATTTCACTAACTAAGTTTTCAGGGGTTTTAAGAAGCTAAAAGCAGCAAATATTTAGCATTTTTGTTTAGATTCAAGACTGGAAATTGCTGCCTTTTTTGTCGACCTATCAATTAATTGAGTAATTGTCTCAGCTCCAATTACAACCTGTCCTTAGGTGTGGGGCAGCAATTCCTTCAAATCATCATACACACACAAAAACACTGGATGTTCCTCCTTGTCAGTCGTAAGCACACTCAGCTGAATGTTAATTTTATTAGCTTCATTTATCACTTGACATGATGTCAAAACACGGTAAGGAAAGTATTTGCATACTGCTGCATCAGGCACAGTTTGGTTTGCTTGTATAAGACCAGAGTGAGTCTCCCAACATATTTGTTTTGGGATGCTGAGGAGAATGCTACACCTGAGCTATTATCATGTTATGCTGTAACAACCACTCAGGATTTATCGCCCATAGGGCCTTTCCATCAATACACTGCACTGCAGATAAATTAACCCAATGGCAATCCTTTCCTTACGACAAAAACGGGAGAGCCTCTGCCAGCTCTGCTCGCTGAATCATATCCAACGATGGATGTGTTTTATTGAACCATCTAGGTTTATGATATGAGATGCTGAGAAAACTGTGTGTGGCAGTATAGAGAACTAGAACTATGATTGAATATAAGATAATCATCTTTGTATTACTAGCACTTGTTGTAATGATGATTTTCCAGAGTGAGTATGTGCATGCCAGTCTCTCGAGTGCCTGCATGTGTGTTTGACTGTACATATGCTCATGCCTAATCTGATCCATCTATGAGATTGCACATATAGCATCAGATCTGCCTTCATGCTTCTTCCTGGGCCTCTTCCCTCCAGGGATTTCAGCGCTGGAGTCTGCTCAGAGGCAACAACCTGCTCATCACTAGTGTAAAGAGAGGCATGCGGGGGAAAAAGGGAAAAAAAGAATGGCGTCTGGGACAGGCCCAGGGCATGCAAGCTGTTCAAAGACAGGCAGGCAGTGAGCGCTCTGCCAGCCACAAAGCTGCATTTTCATGCAGGAATAAAAACGCACAATAAGTGAAAAGAATTCACAGAAAGAGAGTTGTTAGGACAACATTCTGCCGCCTGCAGAGGCATGAAGGGTGGCCACATTACCTCGGCATGGAGAATTGGAGATCCTCCATATCCCACTTTCTGCTCTTGAATGAAGAACTGGGAGAAAATTTGTTACGTGAAATCTTTGCGTTATCCTCCTAAGCCCCTCCCCCCACAAAGGAGAATGAATGTGTGCGCATGAGCAGTGATTGACACGCAGTTAGACCCCTCCCCCACCCTCCCCGGCCATGATTGGTGCATCTGAACAGGGAGCTGTGGATTTGCAAAAATCCACAGCAAGTTAGTTTTATACTGTAAGTCTACTGCACCTTTAATCAGTGTAGTGGATGACAGTGAAAAAAGGGAGCTATATTAACGTTCAAGTAGGAGATGACATTTGTATGCTCATGTAACATATTGGCAAACACACATGCAACTACAGGTACAAACTGAAATTAAATCTGAATATACTTTATGTACTATGGCACTCTCTAATTTCCCTAAAGTTACAACACAAAATTTGCCACACAAAACCTTCACAGGCATTAAAACCTCATAGATGACGTTGACTCTGTTTTCTGGTAACACTTCCTAGCATGTCTCTCAATTTGTTCTAAAAAACATAGAGGAGAGAGGCAAGAAAGTGAGCTAATGTCGCCACTCATATGACGGGTGCTCCTGATGTCAACATCATCTTATTGTCCACAGGCTACTGAGAGGAGGGGCTGAAACATTGCTCAAAGTAAATCCGGGGGATACGTAGTGCTTTCAAATCCCTGGCACCAACCTTGGCTGTTGAGGGCCATTTACTTCCTGCGATTATAGAATTAAATGGGATTAAAATGTTATCATTAAACAGAATGTGACCTGCAGACTTCACAACTGGAAGAGAGGCTAAGGCCGTTGTGCTGTGACTCTGACAATTTGCACGTGTAGTTACAACTGTATCAAGAACACAATCCCCTAATAATACAGTCTGTAAAGCAGAGACATCATTTTTTCCTTTCCTTATCAAGAAAAATGACCCTGATAATTTTCAGCGAAAACAGGGTAGGACATCTTGCTGTTTTGGAGCCAAGGATTCCTTCCTCTTAAGGTATCAAGTCTTACATTGTTCTGGTATAGCAGAGCAATGATAGATATATCCTCTGAATATGAGTCAGGTGTTTCTAAAATTTTATGCATTTGGAGGGACGCCAACACTATATGCCCCTGCTATCTTCAGGGGCATATATCCCGACTGCCAAGAAAAGCTTCTCAGCCTCAGCCATTACTGGCTGCTAATTAGAGAGTGCTCCACCAAGAGCACTTCTACCAAGAGTCTTGAAGTGAAACCGGGGACTGCAGAAGAGGGAAGTCCTTTTGTATCAAAGCATATAGCTCAGATGCCCCATCCTGTGTGAAGTGGAACACTTTGGTATCTCTGCAGCCACTAAATTATATGTAACAGTATCTGCAGCCTGTTATTAACTATTGTGAATAATGTAAATATGATTTAAAACATTATTTAGGCTTTGAGCCAGAAACATAAAATGTGCTGTTACTACAACCTCAGCCCTGCATTCAGTTATCCCCCAGAAAATCAAGGCTGGATCAATGCTGTTAGCGGGCTTTTCATTTTTTTAACCTGTATCAACATTTATTTTGTGAGTTAAAACAAAGATGGTTTATAACTCACTGACAGCTAAACTTTATATATTCCAATTCTGTCCACAAGACTTTTCTTTTACAAACTATCTCTGTCCACACTATAATGCACAAACGACAAACACTGGCCGGGCCAGTAGGTGGCGATGAAGGCTACATAAACGATACATCAAACAACAGAGAAGAAAATTCTGATTGTGTAGTGAGCTTTTTCTTTTTTTTGCTGGATTTAACAAATCAGACAATAATAGCTAACTATTTCTCTATTTCTTCATATTTGATAGCTATTTCTTTAACATCTTTCTGGTCCCTCTACAGGTTGTCTCATTGGAACTATAACTTGCGTCGGGTAGCGCGAGTTGTAGTTCCAATGAGACAACCTTTAGGGCTAAAGCCCCGTTTACACGAAGGGAAGACCCAGATATTTTCCTGCGGTTTGGCCTCTCATTTACATGAAAACCCCGTTTTCATCACAGAAAACGATTATTTCTAAAAACTCCGGCCAAAGTCGTTTGCAAGTTTGCATGTAAACTGAGACAAACGGAGGTTTAGGCAGCCGAGAGAGAGAAAGAGGACGCGATTGGTTGCTGTTGTTGCTATTGTTTGGATTCTGATTGGCTAACGTGGGCTTGAGCTTCTCATTACACTGCCACCTACAGGTCTGGCGTGCTCTTGACTGCATTGACGGCATATATACACGGGTATATATAAACGAACACTTCTGAAAACCGAGAGGTGGAAATGTCCGTTTAGGAAAATAGCCGGCCACGTGTAAACGTAGCATAAAGGTTACACAATGTTGCCTTAATATGATCTGTGCACTACATTCTTAGGCTGATTATTACAAACAACTAATGCAATTTAGTAATGAATATGGTTTTTATCAAAATATGAAAGAAAGTATGCCTAGTGACCACTAAAAAGTTTAATTAAAACTAAATCTGGGGACACAGAATGGGAGGAGCAGAATTTATTTAAGACCACAGTTGTGTTTAGTGTTGAAAATACTCTTGATGAAGGTCCAGAGGGACCGAAATGTTAGTTTTCTTTAATAAATTGTGATGCTATAGCAAGAGCAGAGTGCAGATTTTCCTTTTTTCAGAGTTGGTTAATTGCAAAAAATAATCAACCAATTATTAGAAAGAGCCATCATACACAGCCCTAATGGTAATAGCATTCAGTATCAGTTTGGTTTGGAGTCTGGTCTTCTTAGCTCAGTAAGAGACTAAAAGTAATTGCATAATTTTCATGCAGGGATAATCTTTTATGTGCCTCAGTAAATGGTGTGATATTTACAAACTCTGGGGAACCTATCATTTTGAGTCTGCTTGTTCCTGTGTTGTGGCAAACTCTGCAGTGAAAAAGGTCAAACTTGGGGGGGGAAATGGTCTGGCGTTTATTGAGAATGTATAGCTGTAGTTTTACATTCAGGGCTCTCTGTCTGGCGGGGCAGAGGCACGCACAGTCTGGATGAGGGTGAAGCCAAGGTCATCCTGGTTGTCTGTCCCCATCAGGATTTAAAGAAAACTCCAGTCTGTAAAATACGCGCTCCCCCTTCAGCAGAAGAACAAAAGGTGATGGAGCCAGTTAGTGGATCGATGTGCAAGAGGGTATACTGTAAGAAAAAGAGGAATGGCATTATTGAAGGGGTAGTGCACTAAACACATTTCTTCTCGTCAGTGTCACTGGGAAACAGAATAATTGGTTAGTAGCCTTGTTTTTGTGCATGTGTGACCTATGTGAAATGTCTTGTGTATCACTTGGAGCCGGTCAGGTTGGTAACAGCCAGTTTAATCAGCCTCTGCCTTCATTTACAATGGAAGAAAACAGTGTGTGAATGCTCATCTCAAAGGACCAACAAGTCAAAGGAAAGACGGCACATGTAGGTGCTAGTTAGCATACAGAAAATATTTTTTGAGTGGTAAAATGTGAATAAAACGGCTGGTAACTAAAAACAACCATTGCCAAATTAATTTCAGACAATTATTATATCTGACCAAACAAACTGGGTCAACTTTCAAGTTCTTTTCAAGTAGTTAACGCTATATTGTCCACAAGCATCCCAGACCTCATTCGAAATCCTCCATTGCTGTGAGGAATTT
This sequence comes from Perca flavescens, assembly GCF_004354835.1. NCBI lineage: Eukaryota > Metazoa > Chordata > Actinopteri > Perciformes > Percidae > Perca > Perca flavescens. The sequence goes on from NC_041340.1 coordinate 22,900,265, forward strand.
CCCATAATGTTGTGCTACAACTACTCGAAGCAGGTACACATTTTAACACTAGATGGCTTATTTAATTTAGTAGAATTTAACCTGAACCCATTCAACTATGTTACACATGTAGCCTATTGTATGTGCTAGCCAAGCAGGCTACATCAACACCTCCTGATGAGTCCCCACTGCCCCGCAAAATAACATCGCTGTTCAGGAATGGCAATCTCCCCGATACCGACCATCAAAACACAATAACTCCTCGTCCTCTTTTTCCCCCTACCACTATTATTATCGTTGACTCCATCATACAGGGAATAAGCGATTTTTTTAATGCAGTCACACACTGCGTTCCCGGAGCCAGGGTTGCAGACATTCTGATTAAACTTGTGGATCTGATACCCTCACTCCCGACCTCCATCAAACGTAGTGTGATCCATTGCAGAGTTAATGATACCTGCTTTCATGAAAGTGAACTTAGAAAACGGGATTTTAACCTTCTTATCGATGCGTTGAAGAGCACTGGAAAGTGTGTTTTTATTTCTGGTCCACTTCCGGCTGTTGGTCGCGGAGCGGGACGTTTTAGCCAACTCCTCAACCTTAGCACTTGGCTTCAGTCAGGTTTTATTTGTTGTGGGAATGCCGTTCTCTTTTTAGCAGAGATGGAATTCACCCCAATAAACGGGGCAGCCAAATGTTCTGTGGTAATCTTCAGCACCGGCTCCAGACTCAGATTTGACTGACTGTTTACATCTTGTGCACACAAGCACATGCCCCAGTCACACCCCTTGTCAGTACACGATCTGTGCTGCCTGCACGATCCGATATGCTCATGTGCATAAATACGTAGTAGAAAACGTTACGGTTTCCCTACACTATTTGTAGTAATATTTGACGGTCAAACTGGCAGCATATTTTTGTACCAAATAAACACCGGGGCGACCACCACCGGACAAATCATTAATATTTTTGTTTTTGACACTTTAAAGACCCTCAAAATAAAACCTGAAAATAACCATTAAAATATATAACAGCTGTTACATCAGTTCACTGCTTTTCCCAGTGTTTAGTTTGAGTTAACGTTATTTTAGACTGAATCAAGCTGTCAGCTAGTGTTTAGCCGAATTAGCTGTTGCTAAACTAACGTAGCTTCCCGGTGGAGGCTAACGGCAGACCGCTATAACTACGACCGGAAGTGTGGAATAGATCGTGCAGTGTTCTATATCCTCATAAAACAAGATTATCATGTGCGCATGCGTGAAAATCTTGCGCTTGTCGGATCGTGCAGGCAGCACAGATTGCGTACCCACACCCATCTTTCTCTACAGCATACGTTACGCTTGAGAGCTCCCCCTGCAGACCCTCCTTGTCAGTTACTGCCTACTCTCCCTTGTCACCTTCTATAAACTCCCACCTCATGAGCTGCTCCGATCATCACAGAGCTTGTCTAATGTTAGAGCATGACTCAATTAAGAACAAACCTTACACATCCTCAGTCCAGCAGGGAAATCAAATTTTATAACCCCACCTCCATTATCATTCCCACAAGAATTACAAACATCCGAGGACATCATCACGCCCCTGGCCGCAGACGAGGAATCAACTATGGTAATCTCCGTTGCCTTGACTGTTCAAATGATCAAATAGGATCAGCGCGGGCTGTGGATACAATCCCTATCAAATTTGCATTGTTGAATGTGCAAACACTTTCGAACAAAACACTCATTTTAAATGACTTCTTTCTATCACGTGATCTAGACTTTTCATTTGTCACAGAAACTTGGCTGCATGTTGGTGATCTAAGCCCTTTCACTGATTTTTCCCCTGGTGATTGTGACTTTTTTAGTTCTCCCAGATCCACTGGCAGGGGTGGGGGTTTAGCGACAATCTTCAAAAATCGCTATAAATGCCGTCAATTGCCAGTTGATAAGTACACTAGTTTTGAGGTGAAAGCATTTAAGGTTGATTTTTCCTGCTCACTGATTTGTGCAGTGGTGTATAGACCCTACAATAAGGACTTTCTCAGTGAATTTTAGGAGTTTCTATCCTTGATTGTGCCCAACTCGGATACGATTTTAATCTTTTGTGATTTTAATATCCATGTATGTTGTCCATCAAAGCCTTTATTTAGCCAGTTTCTACCTTGTGGACTCATTCAATCTGATTCAGTCTGTACCTGGTCCCACACACTAACATGGTCATACACTGGATCTTGTTTTATCATTAGGTTTTCCTGTTTTAAATATTGAGCTGGATGTTGCTAGTCTATCTGACCATAAACTTGTGATTTTTAATGCATGACTTTCTAATCCATTACCTAAACCTTGCTTGCCAGATTGCTACATCCAAGCACTGAACCCATCCACTGCTAGGCAATTTTCTGATGCTTTCATAGCTTGTCTTTTTGCTAGCCCTACAGAGATAACGGTCTACAGATGAGCTAGTTACTTGGTTTAATACCACTGTCACAGATGTTCTTGATATTGTTGCCCCCTTTTAAACTGAAGCGACTCAAAGTCAATGCCCAACCTTGGCTTAACAGTAAGACTCGTGCCCTTAGACAAAAGTGTAAAAAAGCAGAGAGGAAATGGAAAAAAGATAAACTGCAAGTGTCCTATGAGATACTGAGAGATCACCAGGTATCCTACCACGCCTTGTCAAAGATATCATAGCTAAAAATGCACATAGCCCTAAAATTATGTCTAGTCCAATAAATACTGCACTAAACCACGTTATTGCTCTACCTGATGCTACATTTGAAATCACACAATTTATGAGCTTTTTTATCAACAAGGTTGACACGTTGATAAGGTTATCAGATCTTGTATTTCACCTACTGATCAAGACCCTTCTGAATCAATCCTATGACCTGCTTCTCTGAAGTGTTTTGTGCCTGTGGCCCTGTCAGCATTGATGGATATTGTATCACACATGAAACCTACCTATTCATCTTCAGATATTGCCTCTTCTCGTCTTTTGAAAGAGGTATTTGATACTATTGGTCCCAGCCTCTTGTTTGTAATAAATAGCTCTCTTATGAATAGCACAGTCCCATCTAGCTTTAAACATGCTGTGGTTCAGCCTCTAATTAAAAAACCCAACCTTGACCCTACGGATTGTAACAGCTTTAGGCCTATTTCTAAATTATTGTTCATGTCAAATATTTTGGAGAAGGTTGTTCTTGCTCAGCTCTCTTCATTTTTAAGTAAAAATAATGTCTCTGAATTTTCATTCTGGTTTCAGAGTACACAGAGTAAGAGAAAGTGCTAAATGATTTGTTGCTGTTCGGTGATGGAGGAAATTGTGCTATTTTACTCTTGCTGGACCTTACTGCTGCATTTGACACTGTTGATCATGCCATCTTGCTGGATCGCCTTCAGCATAGGGTAGGGATCCAGGCCATTGCTGAACCTTTTCCATTGAAATTGGAAATATCTCCTCCTCCTCAACAGCGATTACATGCGGTGTACCTCAAGGTTTGATTTTAGGGCCAATTTTATTCTCTTTGTACATGCTCCCATTCGGCTCCATTCTTCACAAACATAACATATCTTATCACTGTTATACTGATGACACACAGCTGTACCTGCCTCTAAAAACAGGTGATACCAACTCTTTAAAGTCCCTTTTTCTCTGCCTGAAAGACATTAAGTGCTGGATGGCTAACAACTTTCTCCAATTTAATGAGAGTAAGACGGAAGTCATGTTGTTTGGCCCCCCAAATTCAGTTGACAAACTCTTGAAAAATTTGGGGACTTTAGCCTCAAGTGTATGCCCTTTTGCCAGAAATCTAGGTTAAAATTTGACGAACAAATTAGTTCTGTTGTCAAATGTAGCTTTTTTCATCTCAGGACTATTACTAAACTAAAATCCTTCCTCTGTCGTAAGGACTTGGAGATTGTTGTTCATACTCTTATTTTGTCTCGTATTGACTACTGCAATTCCTTGTATTCTGGGATTTGCCAATCATCTTTATCACGCCTGCATCTTGTCCAGAATGCGGCTGCTAGATTGTTGATTGGTACCAGAAGGAGGGATCATATCTCCCCAATTTTGGCTTCTCCTCACTGGTTACCGGTCGCCTTGATTTTAAGGTAATGTTACTTGTTTATAAGGCATTAAATGGATTGGCCCCTTTATATATTGCTGATCTTCTTACCCTGCATCACTCCTCCAGGAACATAAGATCGTCTAATCAGTTCCTTTTAGCTATTCCACAGTCTCTGATGAAAAAAAAAAGGGTGATCGTGCCTTCTTTGTTGTAGCCCCGAGATTCTGGAACAAACTTCCCATTCATATTAGGTCCTCCTCTACTGCCGAGATCTTTAAATCTCATCTTAAAACACATTTTTATTCTTTGGCATATGATTTAGTTTAGGGACATTTGTGTAGAAGTGTGTTGTTTGTATGATGTCCATTGTGTCTATATTTGTATTGTCTTCCTTTGTTTTTATAACATAATATAGCTTTTTACAGCTCTTTGTTCAGCCTAGGTTGGTTTTAAATGTGCTCTATAAATGCATTGACTTGACTTGACTTGACTTGACTCTAAAGACGACTAACAGCAACAGAAATCAATTCAAGGCGATTGGGAGGCAAAAAATAAAGGCTGATGACAATCCAAGGTGTGGAGTCTGTGCAGAGTCTATGCTATCTATTTTAAGCTGAAGATGATTAGCAAAACCAAAGAAGAAAAGTTAGTGAATAGATTAACATGTTATTAAATTTTATTTGTTCATACTTGATAGCTATTTATTTAACATCTTTCTGGTACCCAAGTTGCATTAGCGAAACCAAAATGTGACTCATGTGTGGACTACGATATGGGTTTCTAGATACACATGAATAAGAAAAAAATATTTGAAGTTGACTTTAAGTTTAATAGCCAAGTAATTAAAATATTCATCAGTGGCACAGTTAAAGATTTAGTGTGTAAAATTTTTGTATTAATGAATGTCTATTACATTCAAGCCATTGCCAAATGAGTTGTTACGAAGCTAATAAAGACTATCAGCTCCACAAAACTCTCTCTGTATATCTCAGTATGGCTATGCTCAGAAGATTGTGTTGTCCGGTGACTTTCCTGCGCAGAAACTCGAGTGAAGATAATTACCTCTTCTGAAAAGTCCATCAAGTTTTTTTAATCCTCCATGTCCTCCTTGGCTACTAGTAACTGCCTAAACTGGCATAAAGACAGAAGGTGCAGGGAAACAGCTAGCTTAGCTCTGTCCAAAGTGAAACAAAATTAAAAAAAACACATACCAACACCTCTAAACCTTAACACTTTGTAACTCATGTGTTTACTCCATGCTAAACTAAGCTAAGTGAGTCAGAATTTCAGCTCGTACACTGTCTTATCACGTCTTATCAATTGCAATCTGGCAGTCAGACTAAATTTTATGTTTGCTTCAATGAATATACTGTATTCATACATATTTAAGTATAAATTAATGTCTTACAAAGAAAAATAAACTTTAACCTTATTAAACCACCTTAGTTGTTGGTAGTTGTATTTTTGAACTATGAACAGAACTAGCTGTTCCACCCTGTTTCCAGTCTGTATGCTAGGCTAAGCTAATCAGGTCTGGACTCCAGCTCCTGTAGACATGAGATTAGCAGTGTTCACAAGTGAGCTAGAATTTATTTTCTTATCTGAGTAAATATAGTTTCCGAAAAATAGTGTGTTATTGCTCATATAATATTGGATTCAAAAGAAAATACAAGAGAATCATATATTATCAACACCATTAAAAGATTGCTATCACCATTTGCAGTATGGTAGGGATTTAGGAACAGGGCAATCAGCAGTGCATCACAACAAGTTACAATGAAATCAGTCCGTCTCAACTGGAATCTTGCCTTGCCGTCTGCCCTAATTAAAGAGGCTGGGGGGAGAGGTTGGCATGATCTGGCCGGAGGTTCTGTGTATCTTTGTGTCTCGCTGTACCTTATCCCAAGGTTGCTGCTTGTAGCTGTTGCCAGGCTGGCTGTGAGCTGTGGGCAGCAGGCGGGGAGGTGAGGCCTTTCTCTGCCCAGCTCCAGGGCAGGTGTGAGGAGGCTTAACAGCCCGAGTCAAGGTTAGCACACGGTGAAGGAGTGTGGAGCTGTGGGCTTTGTCCAAGAAAATGCAGCAGAGCTAAAAGGCTGAAAGTTAGACTTACAATTACAGTGCAACAATCCAACTAGCTCTGACATCACTGCAGTGGAAGTGTTTCTTTATGTGGATCTGTCTGTCATTTTCTCATTAGATGCAGATTGATGGATTCTAAAAGCCAACTCCTGCTATTTCTGCATTATAATCAGCTCATTTCCTCTTTGTTTCTGTTTCACTTTCTTGGTTTGCTCCCCCGTGTCTGATATCCTGCAGTGTTGGAGGTTTAAAGTCTTAATGATGGGGAGGCTGTCATAAAACGCTGACCCATCCAAGCAGCTTGATGGCGTAAGTGAAAGGCTTTGTGTGTTTGTGCTCTCTCGTGCGCCGTTTTTAGTGAAAAACACCACCAGCGTCTGTTCCCTTTTCACAGACAACCTTCCGTTTCCCACAAAAGAGGAAGAGAAGTGGTTTATTTTATTCGGGAGGAGGTTCAATCCAAGCAAGGATGATTGTTTGGTGCTACTGTATACTAGTCTACCCAGGTCAGTTTAAGTTCACCCTAGCTAAATTAAAAGCTGTAATTGCAGTTGAAAGGAGTGAAACTGAAAACGTCCTTCAAAGCTTTTTTTTTCTTTTTTGCAGCCACGTTTGCTTTTCCTCATTCGGTGGGAATGTCGTAAACGATCCACAGTAACAAATATCCAACATCCTCAGCCTAACACGCACACACAAAAGCAGATGATAAACTGACAGTTTGTTTTTGTGACAGAGCCAGAACGTGCAAACATGCTGATTTTGCTGTAAACTTGTGTTGCTGTGTTTGTAGAACGCAGATGAAAACCGAGACATGGTTGACAGGTTTCTGCATGGCAGCCACTCAGAAGTCCATCCACAGCACACTGCAAACTCATAAATAACAAACCTCAGGAGGCCCAGTCCAACACACACTGTCCAGCATGTAATGCTCAAAAAAGCCAGGGCAATTTAGAGTCCCGCTATAGGCTATATCTGTAGGCCAAGAACAAAAGGAAGAAGAGAATAAAAGGCAGCATATGGTTGGTTCTACAGTGATGGAATGGCTTAGAACACCACTTACTATTTTCAGACAGGCTGTGTGGGTTGAAACATGCTGTTAGGCTCCAAAGGTGTGATATTTTCAAAGCAGAGCGAGATCTACATCTTTCTGTCTCACCGTAAATTCCTCTGAAATGTTTTTTCCTGTTTCTACCTTCTGTCCAGCAGTTGCTGAGGACTCATCTCTCTTCACCGTGAATGACTTCAAAGTGAGCAGAAGATTTAAGGGTGTTCCACATTGTTTCTGTTTTTCTCTCATTATCAGCTCCCCCTTAATGAACACTTCCTCTTACCGCTCCATCTCTCGTGTTATTCCGCAGTCGACTTTGCTTTGTTTCAACTTCAGCGGCATCCTGTGTGCTCGCTGCATTTACAGAGATTGTCGTGGTCACTTATACAAGACGTGGCTCTTAGCTCTCATCTCATGGGTGGTTTACTGTATCGATGTTTTTCTCCCATAGGTTGTGACTCTGGGGAAGAACAGCCGTGGTTACCACTACATTCTGGCCAATCTTGTGAGTAATAACCGAGCCGCTCCCCTGGGAGAGAGTGAAACCTTCTTTTTGCTGCATGTGATAGGACTTAGTCTCAGCCATGAGCACACATGTGCATGCACAATAAATGGATTATAGGCTTTTGCATGAAATCAGAAGAAAAAACAGACTTGTATACATTTTGCTTTTTCTCTCTACTGTATATGCAGGGCTTGTCATGTTTGTTGCTCATGTCTAATCAATCACAATCTGGCAGTCAGACTAGATTTCATATTTACTTAAATCAATATATTTATATTTAAGTACCAATGTCCTGAGCAATGAAAAAACAGCATTTAACCTTTTTTTAACCATCTTTGGAGGGCAGCCATCTTTTCCTCCTACTCTGGGAAGGGGAAATGTTCATTTAGCCTTGATATTAGCATAAGAGTTTTAAAGTGGAGGCCGGCCCTGATCTCACTTGCTGATCCCCTGCTGCTGTCTCCCGCACTTTAAAAGATGTGATTATGCAGCAGTCAAACACATGTCCTTGCACGCCATGACACAATGACGCACTTAAAAAAGAGCAATTTGACCATAAAAAGAAATCACTCTGTGTCACAGCTCTAGGGTGAAGAAGGGAATGCAAAGGCAGCTGCAGCACTAAAACTAGAGGTTTATGAAATGAATAAAAAAAACAAATTATTATTTTTTTTACATTACATACAAGCCAGGGTGTTTACATTCCGTCTTTAACGTGAACTGACACTAACTCTTGATTATCTACTGGCAGGTTGTTTCAATGAATTCAGGTTGCACCACAATGCGTGATAAGAAACATTTGCCTCGGTGTAATGGCAATGTTGCTTTCTCATACAGCACAGGGTTCATAATACAGTGCATGCTGCCAGAATAGCTGCTAATATTTCATGGTGTTTCACCTGAGGTAATATAAAAAAGGAAAAATATGTGACATGGATCCTCTCATCCCCTGTTTCCCTTTTGTCTCATCTCAGGGATTTACTAACGTGAGCTTGGACAAAGTCTTCGCCGGTGGAGCCAACATTTCAGGGTTTCAGATAGTCAACCCTGAGAACCCGATTGTGCAGCAGTTTATGCAGCGCTGGGAGCGGCTAGATGAAAGAGAATTCCCAGAAGCCCGAAACACTCCTCTGAAGGTACTTTGCGTGCAAGGCCTTTCATTGTGCATGCAGAATACAACGATCATCCCTTCTGAAGTGCTCCCGGTGCTATTAGTTCTTCTGCTGCTCTCATCCTCTGTCTGCCTTTGTCATTCTCTTTTCCTCCCACCCCTCGCTTCCTCCTCTTTGCTTTGCAACCCTCCCAGCAATCAATATATTGATAGGCGGTGCAAGGCAAGGTTATATTGCAGATTCAATTTACATCTAATTAAACAATGATCAAGGAAGAAATGGATTTTGAATGGCATTTAAATAGATTTTGTCATGGTGCAGTGGTCAACAAACAAGTAGCTCACCCCTCAGTGGTGAAAAGGTCAGGCGAAGTTGGAGGGGAAGTGCGTGGGAGATAAAATCACGCATTAATGCTCAATTTACTTCCCGACTCTGCGCTAAAAGTTTTGAAAGAGGTCCTGACTGTCAGACATGTCTTGGCTTTTCTAATCAAATCTGTCTAATCAAGCTATTTTTACCACCACACCCACACTGACCCGACCGGGGGGCACTGACATGCATGGGCTGAAAGCGACACATTGACTGCCCCAATTTTCAGTGGGATTCATTTTATGGCAAACAAAAATGTATGCAATCAGATTGATTTGAAACGACAGTATATTCGTACAGAAGTTCTACCTATAGTGATTTTAAACTATTTGAAAACATATTACACAGTCTTTGCATGGTAAAAAGTCCTGTAAAGGCTTTACTACAAAAACGGTATTCTTATCTCATTTTCTGCCTCTCAACATGTGTTACTTTCTCACAGTGTGCGCTGTTTTCTTTCTGATTTTGTACAGTACACTTCAGCTCTGACCCATGATGCCATTCTGGTGATAGCAGAGGCCTTCAGGTACCTGCGGCGCCAACGTGTGGACGTCTCTCGACGGGGCAGCGCTGGAGACTGCCTAGCCAATCCCGCTGTACCTTGGAGCCAAGGCATCGACATTGAGAGAGCTCTCAAAACGGTAGGGGGCAGAGAGAAGAGAGAGAGAGAGAGAGAGAGAGAGAGAGAGAGAGTGGCAAGCTGATCACCAAAGAAAAGGCTAGAAGAAGTGAAGCAGAGATAGGGAGTGAGAGTGTGATAAAGATGGAAAGTGACAGAGAGAAGGGAAGAGAATGCAGAGCTGTTCTCCTCCCTTTGCCCCCAGATATCTCTGCACAGAGCTCACTCAAATCCAGGCCCTCATTACCATAAAACTACATCTTTTATTAAAGCGTATCCAGTTCATCATTTGATTAACAGACTGAGCGCACTCCAGTTGCTCCATGGACACGAGCACCTTAATACCAGCTATATATGCAAAGTGATGGCTATTACACATTACCCTGTCTGTCTGTCTGTCCCTTCTGTCTGTCTGTCTGTCTGTCGTGGCAGGTCCAAGTGAATGGTATGACTGGGAACATCCAGTTTGACAACTACGGCCGCAGAACCAACTACACCATAGATGTTTATGAGATGAAAACAGGTGGGCCGAGTAAGGTAAGCCGGAGCGGTGACCTCTCCAACTCTCAACTGTCTGATCCAGAGGTAATCAAAAATCTGTTAGTAAAAAACAGCTGGCTCACATCAAGGATTGGTTCATTGCTTGTCAAAATTGTGGAATTTAGCCAACATGTAATTTGAAATGCTTTATTGATCGGCTGTACTGAAGAACTAAACTCAGTGAATGTTGGCCACATGTTTAGGCGTGCCAAAACTTTGCCCTAAACAATTTTGAGAGAACCGATCGAGCATGATTGTGTGAAAGTAGAAACAAATAAATAAAAAAACCTCAAAAAAGTCAAACAAGCCTCTACATCCATTTATTAAAGTACTAAGGGCTTTTTGCAGTCATGTGGGTCCCGCAGGGCTGACAGGACAGTGCAGAGTAATGTGAATTGCCTTTCTCTACCTCTGTTAGGTAGCAGCACTGATGAGCTATCCCGAGCATCACAAGCCACACAAATCACACACAGATTACCTACGATCTGATAGCTAAAACAGCCCTATCAAAAGAGTGATATAAGACTCTGCTGTGTGATAGCGCAGATAATGATTTCCTGAGAGTAAATACCATTCAGATAACCAATTACTGTAAAGGGGATCCAAAAATTCCTCTGGCTCCTCTTCAAAATGGTAATTCCCAGTGGTACATTCACATTATAACTGGTACCATATAATGACCTCTGGTTTTATTTCATAACCTCACCAAGTTCCAAACGGCGGCTGTGAATTTCTCGTTAGCTGGATAAGTGTGGGCTCAGTCTGATATGATGTGTGATTATGCCGCCTGCCTCCCAGTCCTCTAAAGCCCACACTTCAGTTAGCATCACACAGCCCTAACAGCCAAACAGAGAGGATGGAGAGAGAGTGGGAGAAAGGAGGTCAGGGGGGGTGGGGGGAGTGAGGGAGCGAGGGAAGATGAGACAAGTGGGGCAGCAGTTTGTCAGGACCTGGAGCCCTAGTCACCCCACTGACAGTTAGAGGATGAAGGTTCTTAGCTGTGACTGTCACGAGTGATGTATGGGCTGATATCTGTCTCAGCTGCTCAGGGTGAGATCAGGACTTTGCCTTTGGAGCAGCACTCTATGACACAGCTCCCCCACAGTCTCGCCCCCCGAGCAGCACTTCTCAAACATCACTGTCGGACATAAGCGAGGGAATAAACATTTAGAGCTTTCTCCAGTCGGGCAATAACTCAATCCATAACTGTAACCACAGTTTGGAGCTGAAGTTTGAGACGTCTGCTGCTTTCTAGCGCCTCCACTTGGTGTTCAAATACTCTGCACTGTTGTACACCTGTCTTTCCCAAACATTTAAAGATCTGAGGCAAAAAAAAAAAAAAAAAAAAAAGAAAAAAGAATGTCGACCAGATGTGACGGGGGAGAAACCTAGCCAGCAACAGTTAGACTATTGGCAGCAACATATGCAATACGTTTCATCTTGAGCCAGAGCAGCCATTACTTCAGATGGGCAAACAAACACTTGACATTGGTTTGACTTAAGCATCTGTACAGCAGAATACAGAGAAACTGCATTGGCAGGACTGTGCAGAACAAAAAACTGTGGAGCCACTGGAATATTATGCTAAATTATTAAACGTGTATGCAGTTCACAGGCCTGAATATCAATTATTTACCATAAAACCTGGGAAGCTGAAAAATGGGGGTACGGGGGGGGGGGGGGGGGGGGGGGGGGGGGGGGTGAAGTTGTCTTCTGTATGCTCATGCAGTTCAGTTTCTGCTCATTTGGTTGTTTCAGTGAATGTAGATAATAAAAAAAACAATCTTCATAATATCTTTGATCATGACACTTACTGCATGATGAATGTAGAAAAATCAATTCTGTTTATTCCATGTTTAGATTGCTGGGCCACTTCTGCTGCTTTAGCATTCTGCTCATTCGCTGCTATTTTGGTCGAACTTTAGGGCAGAGGCAGCAGGCCTCTCGGGAAATGCAGTGTTGTTTTAATGAGCCCTGCATCATGGCAGTTCCCAGTAAACACCCTGAACTGTCCCTGCTATATGCTCGACATACGTAATGTCAGTGTGTTGGAATGCATCACTAACCACTGTTTTCTCTTTGCAGATTGGGTACTGGAACGAGTACGCACGATTTGTAAATATTATGGACCCGCAGGTCTCCAACGACTCCTCAGTGGAAAACCGAACGATTGTGGTCACTACTATTATGGTACACTTTCCATGCAGTTTTAAATGTTTCACATATTCTGCCACTCAAGGTCATGGTGTTGATTCCAGTGAGTGATACATTCTGTCCTGGGCGGGTAGAACCACATCTTTTTTGTGTTGCTTTCCATCCACTCACTACATGTTGAAACAGTCAGTCCGAAATGGGGAGTGTTTCAACTGTATCCGTGTGGGTGTCAAAGCATTTTGATTTTCCATACTTCAGTGGCCTGTCGTAGCAGTGACATCACAATAATGGTATCAATGATAATGGTTAACTCCATCAATTACAAAAAGCATACAAACGCATACGTAAGTAGACCTGTCTGTCCTCATCAAGTAAATGTTCAATGACACTTGGGATAGACTGGCCGAAGAATGACTAAAGGATGATACTGCAATGGTTTCTCAAGCTGGGCAAAGCAAAATAAACAGTATTGGAGGAGGGATAAGCAGGTGGGGTATTTTTCCTTGTTATCACCTCTCCAATCTATTTTGTATTGCTCCTACGTGTGTTCTGTGTTGAAGTATAACTTCCAGTCAGTGATTTAGGAGGAATAATTTTCTGGGAATTTCCCCAGACCAAAGTATTATAAACAAACAAAATATCTTAGATTTTTTTTTTTTTTCAACTGTATTTACTCAAGTAAATGTTTCAGGCTTATTGGATAGCTTCCATTGTGAATGTATTTGCTGACTGTATAATGGCATTGTAATTACCTTCTGCAGTACCTCAGTCGCTGCAAACGTTTTATATGAAAAAGAATAAGGCTCGCTGGTATTAATGCACACTTAGTTTTCATCTGTATTCCAAGGCATAAGCTGGCGTTACTCTATAGCAAGAGGAAACATTTAACATCTCTAGATGAGAAATACAGTCTGGAAGTAAACGTGTTAACTCGAGGGGAACACTCAATGGATCCAAGGTGAGGGGATACGTTCAGCACAGAACAAACAAATCATTGCTCTCCTACTTGCACTCTAATTGTGTGTGGCTGCAATGACAATGCCTGCTCTCCTGAGCAGTCATATTGTTTGATAATGAAGATGTGCTCAGTAAGAGAACAGACGAGCTGCACCAGCCTTTTGAAAAGGAGAGGAAAACTAGCACGCTCCTGCTCTCCTGATGTAATTATTTTATTTATGGAGTATTTCTTTGCATTTTTTCTGAATAGCAAAACAACGGCTCTTTTTTCTTTGGAATGAAACAGCCTTTAACTGCACATTGGTGCAATGTGCTTGAATATGTTGAGATACTATGGGCACTGTCTGATCCCTCTCCTGTCACTGGCATTTACTTATGAAACCCATCCCCATTCCCATCCCCACCCACCTCTGAGCTGACCCACACTTAGCCTACCAATGACTCCCAGCCCTTTAAAACTCATTCTGGCCTTGTGTCTTCTCCTACGACAAATGACAAACTTCCTTCCCTCCACCCTATTCCCACAGAGTTGCACCATTGGGCTCAAAATGGGTTGGGTGCATTGGGCTTGGTGTCTGCTGGCTGCCACGGCTTTATGAAAGCAGTGTGACCACAGGATCATGCTGCTGTTGTCAGAGTATAGTTGTGCATTAGCGGGGCATCATCTGTATATGCATGAATGCATGGATGTGGTTATAGCAGCTTATAATATTTTGAATCTCTCTGTGAGTGAGTGAGTGAGTGAGTGAGTGTGTGTGTGTGTGTGTGTGTGTGTGTGTGTGTGTGTGTGTGTGCATGTGCGTGTGCGTGCGCGCACGGGCACATGTGAGTGCATGTATGCATATTTCTGTAAAAGTGAATGTGTGCTTAGGGCATGGGAGTGAATAAACCAGCGTGTGTTTGAATCAACAGGAAGCTCCTTATGTGATGTACAAGAAAAATTATATGCATCTGGATGGGAATGACAGATATGAAGGCTACTGCGTCGATTTAGCATCTGAGATTGCCAAACATGTTGGAATTAAGTACAAACTGTCTATAGTAATGGATGGGAAGTACGGAGCCCGAGACCCCGAGACCAAGACGTGGAACGGGATGGTGGGTGAACTGGTCTATGGGGTGAGTACTGGGAGCCTCGATTTCGCTGATTACATGACAGTTTGCAAGGAACTTCAACATGAGAGGAGATCTCATTTTTCTGTCTTAAGGTTATCACCAACCCGTTGTGAACTCAGTTCAAAGTCTAATGCTGTCTCAGGAAGCTCAGCTGTAAGAGAATTTATCAAATGCAGCCTCTAGCATTGGGGGAGTTGGTGATCATCTTGAGACGGAGAAAATGAAATCATTTCTCAGTGCTGTTCATTGCAATTAATCCTTCTTGCTTAGCCTAGAAAGCTCTCTCTCTCTCTCTTACAGTCGCGAACGGAGGTAGGTACATGAAAACAATGAGTCCATATGGCAAACACACTGTAATCGCTTTGATGAATGAAAGATTGTATGCCTTTGAAGTGATTGTGTAATTATGTTCAATGTTTGATGTGTGTGATGACTGTACCACATTGTAAATTCACAGCAGAGAAAATCTGCTACAGAATCAACAGCTAAATGGTGGTTTGCAGTTTGAAACAACAAGATCCATATGTGTTATGCTCCGTAAAGGTTGAACCTCTCACATTAGGGGAGGGTCACGCCGTGTTTTACATCTGACAGAGTGCTCGGGCTCTCACACAACACCTCAGGCATTCCAAAAATCCCCCCCCCATCCTTTTCTCGCCTTTCTCCGAGGCCACAGTAGTTGAACAGGGGCCAAATACAAAATGCATGAGGGTTAGGCTTCCTCATCTGTTCAATTTCCCAACCATCAGCCTGAGAGATTGCTTGGTTTGATGTGCTATCGCCACCAAATTATCTTTTAAATGGGGGGAAAGTCCACTCCCTGCAGATGGAGGGTTAAAAAAATAAATAAATCCCACTCAAGTCGCTGTCAACTCTTTCCAGGCCTGTAATCTTAAAGCAGGTGGGCCGGGACTAATAGTTTTGTACATTCTGACCTTTTGACCAGTAAATTAATTTGATTTTAGTTGTCTTTTAAAGGTTAGGCCTGCGGCTGCTCTTTATTGCTTTGTTTCCCTCAACATTGATTGAGAGCTGCTTACACCTGCACGAGGATTAAATGGTTATAGCCCCTTCACAGTGTTGTGTTGACAGGGTAAAGAAAACAGCCATGTTTATTGGGTCTATTGGTGCTGCTCCTGGTTTGACCTTGTAAGAAACGTTTTCTGACTCACGCTGCTTCAATCCAATGTTTTCTCAATTTCAACAAAAGACAATACAGCACAATACCAAGAATTGTCCTCCTTTGAAGAGGAGCAGTTATTTAATTAATCACATACACGCTTTCCAATGTGATTAATTATTTTCTTCTGCTTTTACAAAGAAACCCATTGTGATTCCTAAAAAGGCAGCACCACCTCCGTGGAATTTTTTTTGATAATGTGATTGAAGCAGCAGAGCAAAGGAGGGAGATAAAGAGAAACAGCTTGGAAAAAAAATTTAAATAAATAAAGTTAATGCCAGAATAAGCAGTGTTTGGGATATCCAGCCTATTGAATGGCATGTGATGTTTACACAGCCAGGGCTTGCTGATTTGTTTTGTATACAGTAACCCCTCTTCTGCACATCCTGCTGTTTAAATTAAGACATCTGACAACTCACTACTTCTTAAATATGCAATTTCAATGTGAACCATTCCATTATTGAAGCAGCTAGTCTCATAGCAAGATGTAGTATAAAATGGCACGTTATATTGCACATTTGAAAAGTTTTCCTCCTCAGGTCGTGATTAAGGAAGCATTTGGTCAAACATGACTCAAACATCCATCTGCCTCGTGGATTTCTTTCCAAGCTGTCTCTCTGAATGTCTCGCAGGGCCCTCGTGAACTTTTTTTCCTCTTAACTCTGAATGGACCAAAATGTCAGTAAAGAAATCTGATTAACTTTACAGTTTGAATTTCTGATATATTACATCCCAGGTCATAACCCTCTGCAAATGCTACTCTGCTTTTTCTGTGTGTGTGTGTGTGTGTGTGTGTGTGTGTGTGTGTTTTTTTTCTTTTTCCAGCCTGTGTCTCAGCTGGTTCTTATATTTGTGTGTAAAATGTGTAATAACAACATTGTTTTCTTTTTCTTCTCCAGCTCCAGTCATTCATAACACATACATAAAAATGACCCGTTTCTGTATGCAGTTCCTGACTAATGCTTGCTGTGCATGTCCCTGTTTCCAGAGAGCAGATATAGCAGTTGCACCTCTTACCATTACTCTGGTTCGAGAGGAGGTGATAGACTTTTCCAAGCCCTTTATGAGTTTGGGCATCTCCATTATGATAAAGAAGCCGCAAAAGTCCAAGCCTGGCGTTTTCTCCTTCCTGGACCCGCTGGCCTATGAGATCTGGATGTGTATAGTGTTTGCCTATATTGGGGTGAGCGTGGTCCTGTTCCTGGTCAGTCGGTTCAGTCCTTATGAGTGGAACCTGGATGAACAGGACGAGACCAAAGACCCCCAGACGCCCCCCGATCCTCCCAACGACTTTGGCATCTTCAATTCCCTCTGGTTCTCACTGGGCGCCTTCATGCAGCAGGGCTGTGACATCTCCCCCAGGTGGGTCAGCTTCAGTAGACACAAGGAGCAGACACCAGAGAACAACAGAAACAAATACTACTTTAATTTTGAACTGCAAGTGATGAGATGCGTTCTTAATAGGAACACAGGGTCACTTCAGCATCTTCCTTTCCGGTCCTCTTCCTTCAGGTGTTCATTATTTGAAGCTAAACCTATTTCACATTTATTGCAGCTACGATATGTATAATTGAGTTTGTATGCTGAAATCATCATCATCATCACCAAAATGGTTTCATCAATACTTTCTTTAGGCTATGAAATGAACTTTGACCCTGGTTGCTTAACAGCCAATTACAGACTTGGATTTAAGTACATTTTAAACAGCGTGTGCTAGTTTCCTTTGGAAATGTGCTGTTTTAGAGTGCTGATGCAGCACCCGGTTGATTTACAAGGAAATTGTGATTACCGGTGCAATTAGGTACATTAAACACAACTGTTCTTCAACTGCATCTTAGCAGGTTGATTGGTATTACATTCTTTGTTTCCTTGTCATCAACCCCCTCGCAGGTCTCTGTCGGGCCGCATCGTTGGTGGTGTGTGGTGGTTCTTCACCCTCATCATCATCTCCTCCTACACAGCCAACCTGGCTGCCTTCTTGACAGTGGAGAGGATGGTCTCTCCTATAGAAAGTGCCGAAGATTTAGCCAAGCAGACAGAGATAGCATATGGCACTCTGGACTCAGGCTCCACAAAGGAGTTTTTTAGGGTGAGTAGTTTCATAAAACTGTTTTTTTTCCACACACAGCACCTTACGAATCTGCCAGTGGCTCCTTTGCTTTCAGATTAAATGTCCAAAACATTGCAAAGGCCTAAACATTTTGCACTCAGGCTTTTTGACGACTTTGTGTAATGTCCTTGATAATCTCCTCCTCGCAGCTTTTCCATTTTGTACTTTTAGCACAGCACTTTTGACCCACACAAGATTGCTCCAAATGAGGCATGTTGACAGAGAAGCAGTTCTTGAACTCTTATGACATGAACGTGAAATTTATGCGGCAGAACTGCAGTGTGCAACCTTGAGGCACTGGGGCTGTCAGCAGAAAGTGTGATAACAACGTGGAAGACTCAGAGGTGATAAAAAACAGGAGGCTAATCAAAGCACCCACCATCAGGCTCAAACTCAGAAGGGTCAGCTCATGAAATATAATTAGCTAGCTGGCCAAGGCTGGCAAATTGGACCTGATGAAGAAGAGCCCTGTAGGTCACACAGAGCAGTCTGAAAGACAGTTCAGATGGAATAAGCAATATGTCCGTCGGCATGAGGGACTGGCCTGGCAATTAAGTCATAAATTAAGTAAAATCTGAAGCGAAAGTATATTAGTCTCTGGAAGGAAACCACATGCTCACTACGCAGGAGTTAAACTCCGCTGCATATCATTAAGGTGATCAACCTTCCGCTCTAAAATCCGCCGATGTCTTTTAGTTTACGGAGCAGCTGCGTCAGCTATCCAATCCTCTGCATTTGCAGATTAATAAATTGAAAAAGAATTAATGAAACAGCACTCTCTGTCTGTGATGACGAAAAGGCAATATGACAGTCTTTTATCCTACGCTACCCTCATTACTCATCAGCAGGAGAGAAACAATTCATATGTTTCACAGCTGCAGCCTGTTGGCAGAAAGAGCGATTCATTTGTTTTACCCCTGGGTTATATTGCTCAGAACAACGAAATGCAAAATGAAAATCATGTTTTTTTTTCTCACACAAAGACGGACAAGATAGCATCTGCAGAGTTTCATATTTTAAAAGAGGTTTGTTTCTGAGGTGCTGGTTATGAAAGGCTGTTTACTGTGAAGATAATAACATGGCACATGACATACATGACAGCAGTCTATTCTCCATACAGCACCTCACAAAGCCTGTCATCACTCTTCCTTTCATCAGGTGTATATACAATATATGTCTTTGTCACAGACATGATGGGTGCCAATTACAGATTAGGTTTCCAGCCTGACAATGGAGCCACGGCGGGTCTGCTGGTAGAACAATCCGAGAGGTGGTCGGGGAGTAGCAGTTTCCCTGTGTTCTGTATAATGAGTGTCCTAGTTCCATCCCCAAGTCTTCAAATAGAAATTGACATGTGTGAACCGCTACTCCAAGGGACTTTTAATTAAAGCTGCAGAGGACTGACAAGCAAAGAAACACACTAATAAATATGAAGTAAAGTTCTGTTTCAGATCTGTTTTTCAGGAAATACATCCGGGCTTAATTAGACCCATACGGCATCAGCCAGCTGGAAATTTTAAATCAAGTCCAATGTTTCAAACAAGACATATGTCATCCCTGAACCCCCCCCCCGGCCTTTCATTTTTTGACGATTTCACCTGGTTTATTTTGTAAAAGTGCCTGTCAAGTAGAACAAACACAGTAATATTTGTAAAGTATATCGTTTTATTCTGCTTCCTTTCTAAGCAGAAAGCAAAAAAAACAAAAAAAACGAGATGCAATAACAGGAACATGGCTTGTCATAATGAGCTGTAAAACCTTCTAACTCTCATTTGGATGGTTCATGTTTTCAAATCAGTTAAATTATCTCATCGTCTTCTGTGGTTTTAAGAGCCTTTGTTCTTTTAGCTCCTGAAAAATGACAGTTTGGATATACGGCTCATTACCTAACAGCGACAATATTCACATTGTGCCGCGTGTGTGTTCGTTTCGGTGGTGGGAATGAGGAGAAGCTGCAGAGGAATGTTCAAAGAACGAGGTGTTAGAGTAGAAGCCTCCGATTCTGCTGCTCACAACCAACTAGGACAGCTGGGAGCCCGTTGATGTGCCCATTGGAAGCCTGAATGGCTCTAGGCGCTTGGCAGCGCGGCTCTACTCGCACTTGGCTCTTCTTTCCACGACTGCCCTGCCTGTTTGGGCACCCTCTTCCCCTCTGAGTCCAGCCTGTCTCTCGCTTTACCTTGACACAATGCGAGATATAGCTTGGAGCTTTTCTGCTGCTCTTCCTCAACATAGCAGCTGTCATGCGCCGCTGCACCACTGTGATTTGTTTCATCATTTTAATTCCTGTCATGGTTCTTTTCATGCAGTCAGTTGGATATTTGTGTTTTGGATGATTAGAAAATTATGAGTTGTACCAGCGAGGCCACGTTTATCCTCTTGATGAGGTTTTATACCATCAAAAGGCTTGGCTCGGTTACATTTTTTGAATTGTACATTGAAGGAGAAGCTGGATGGTAATAATGGCTGAGATGATAAAATGGGCTGATGTGGCTGTTTAATTACGTGTAAAGACCGGGGTGAGACCATCAAAGACAACCACACTGCTGTCCCATCATGCACCTCATTTAACAGCGTAACAATGAAAGAATGATAATTGTGCAGAGAAATGAGACCGCAGCATTGTTTTCTGTTCCCCTCAAAAAAGATTATACATCAACCCAAAGCCTCAACGGCAAACATCGTACATCTTGCTGATCTGCAGGTGTGGTGAAGAAAGGAACAACAGCTTGAGTGCAGTCGCCAATGCATTTTACTAAGCATGAAAATCAATTTCACGTCTCAGCTGTTGGCACATACACTATAGCTTCTGCGTGGTCCAACACAATGTTTAATAAGTAGGGTTTTTTTATGCAGAGCAGAACTGCATTAGGCCAGGGTGGCACAAAGAGGACCTGGAAAGGAGATTTACACAAGAAATCCTAAGGTTGCCCTGCAATCATATGCAGCACATTGTAGCCCAACTCCCCGAGCTCTTGTCACTTTGTGTTTGAATACAGCGCTGAGTGAAGGGGAGGCTCCTATAAAGATTAGAGCCTGTTTGCATAAAAGAGAAAGCTGACAACAGTGATGATAGACTAGTGCGAGATAGGCGTAACCTCTGAGGGAATGCGCTGTCCTCAGAGGGCCTTGTCGAACTTTAGATGAGCAGCAACAGCAGGCGCGAGAGGAGCTATTTGAGTCCAGCAACAAGCATCAAAGACGGGCAATTGGTATTCAGGGCGTAACATGTGGCACTTCAGTGACAGAGTACACCCACAGAGCCTCAACTTTCATTTCTGCATACTTGAGATACAGGTAGTCCTGGCATACAGGATATTGGGGCGAAGTGGTGATGTCCACGAACAAAGCAGAGGTAAAGTAGAAGGAAATGTAGTGGTGGATGTTTGGAGATGGCATTTAGATACACAATCGGTGTAACGTATGTGGGAGAGGCCATAATGAAAGCAGCCTGCGACGCGAAAGGAAGAATAAAAAACTGCTGCAGTTCGAAGGGTAGTGGACGGAGGTCAGGAATTGCTGCATAACTGAGAATCAATACAGATTAAGTGGTTATTTGGATTGGAGAGGGCAAGTGCTTTGACTTTGGACGTTAATCACTTGTCCCTTCTCAGACATTTTAATGACATTTTTGGTGATTTCTAGAAAAACAAAACCTCTAGTCTTTAGGTTTACTAATGATCTTTCAGAAAGTACAGGAAAGCAAATCTCTCTTGACTTTTTTTCTTTTCCTTCTGTCCATTTCATTGAAGACTTGAGAGGCTTTACTTTTTCTGGCCAATAAGCATTTCATCTCTAGACTGGGAAGAGATGCCCAAGGGGTAGCCTTTCTTAGTGTAAGAGAGTAATACTTGTATCCTTTAATGCAGGCAAATAGCCTGTGGGCCAAATCTGGCCCTCCAACCAAAATATTTGAGTTGACCATAAAGGGTTTGCATCAAAACCTTTAACTGTAATGTAAATACAAGACTGGTATAAACCTCAATCAACGTAACCTTGTAATAAGAATGAATAATATAAGTAGATTATAAATTATATAATCCACTTCTTGTACTGTCCATGATACAAGTACCTTTGACTTCAAACAAAGTTTTAATTCCATGGCTAAATCTTTAGCAAATCGGGTGAATCTTCACTCTCATAGTGCAACACAGAACAAAGGTTAGCATTTGAGCCATTTATTAACATTTAAGTATAAGCTGTTTTTTAAACAAAAAAAGCTCTAAAAACTGATGTTACCTGTCGGTGGACAGGTAACATCAGCTAGCAGCTAATTTTGTGGTGACAAAATTAGCTGCTAGCTGATGAACACAATGCAGCATTTAGGAGTTTAAGAGCCAGATATTACCTCAGGAGTTAGTAAAACAGAGCTAAAAGAGAGTGAATATTAGATTCACCAGGTGGCAAGAAACTCAACTCCATATCTGCTGGATGTGTAAATGGGCAGTAAAAGTTTGACATATAAACTTCAAAGTTGACGCTTGAGTTTTACTGCTTGTTTCTGCTGACCCCAGGTATTGCAGGTTTAAAGGTATAATATGCAGTATTTTCTTAAAAAAACAACAAATGTAGTCCCTCTCAATCATGACCCATTAGAAGTGTGTGGTGGTGTCTGTATCTGCAGAGACTCTGCCCTCTGCCTGAATTTTCTCTTTTCTTCTTATTTGTTTGTGTGCGGGACATTTGCGAGCATCAACAAAGAGCCTTTGGGCCCCACGTGGGTGTGTAACCCCCAGCTAATAACAGCGTGCAGGTTGTAGAGTCTGTTCAAATTCCCAGGTACTGCCGCTTAGTCACGCGCCCATGGCCTCTCATACTGACGCACAAGTTTAACCCACACACACACACACACACACAGGCAGGATAAAGCTTAGATTGAAATATAACCTAAAATATGACAGACCTGCGCCTCCACCGCTCTTGTAGACTACGTTGCCCCCCCCCCATTGCAAAAAGCTAGAAATAACTGCCTATGTTGGCCAATGCTTGTATGTCATTGCTGTCCTTCCTGCTCTAAGGAAACCTTCATTTGTATGTGCATGCATTACTGTGCCTGAGTGCCCGTGTGTTCATATCTGCATGTGATTTGGATGTGGTGATTCGAAAGACTTCTCCCCAGAAGAATAATAAGCACCCACCAGTTTTCCTCTGGTATCCCACTGACCTAGTCTTGCTAAAGGCAAGTCATGTTCTCTTGATTCCTCATCTTTGGTCACCAGGCTGGAATAACAGACCTGAGTTTTGCAAGGCAGCAGGAAGCAGATTTGCTGGTGAACACCTACACAGATGATGTAACTGTGTAGCCTAGGTAGGAGCATTGGCTGAGATTGACTATTTACGTACTTCATTATGAAAAGAGCAACATTATGATTGCTTTAGTATAATTTGAGGACATTTAAAGCAGGAGGATTGTGCCGTTTGCCAATTACCCAAGATGGACTTGTGTTTCTTTTCGCTTTATACAATAGCTATCAAATGTAACCCCTCCCTGTTAATTGTCTGGAAGCTCAGTTAGAATACAGCAGTGTCTTCTAACAGGGCCATTATATGGTGTGAAGGAGAGCCACATGTACGTATAAAGCTGTATTAATGGCAGCCTATAATTGCTCAACAAATTGTCTTTTCATTGATGATGGACTTTTGCAGTCATTATTCCCAAATTGAATTTTAAATGATCACCATAGACCGGATTGTGAATGATTACATTTAGAAAAAGACATGCAAGAATAGATTTTTTGATGCATTATGTGTGTGTGTGTGTGTGTGTGTGTGTGTGTGTGTGTGTGTGTGTGTGTGTTTGTGAGTATGCACGTTTGTGTGCCAGCAATAATCAAATATCTCTGTTTCCCTCCTAGGCTTTCTCACTGTATCTTGTTTTCCTCCTCTATTAGAATCTGCTTTAAGCATCTCACTGGTGACTTTAGTGGAATCGGCCTATTTAAGTTTTGGTCTCACTTCTTCCCCGCTCTGATATTGATGAATTGACTTCATAAAGCACTGAGGCAGCACACTCTGTCGTCAGTAATCAATGCCCAGATCCATTACTTTCTCTTTATTTGAGGAGGCGTCTGGAGCCGAGCCACTGCCGAGCAGATGAGCCCCGGGTCTTTGGGGAAATTGTCTTCTAAACTAGTGTCCTTTCCATGATGTCTGACACATGCAACTTGAACGCATTTAACAAGATTTTCAACAAAAACATCACATCTAACTGTGACTCCCTCCCCAGCCGTTGCATTAAAATAAAATGGCCATCACCCCAAACTTTAAAGCTTTTTCATCTGAGCTGAGGACATTCATCATGCCGACTTTTTAATTTGTGTTATGTTGCTGTCTCATCTCATCCTCACCCTTGGACTGATGCTCTATGTCAGATGCCTGCAAACAAATTATATATGATAACATAAAGCCAGTAAAGCACTTTCGTTAGGTCAAGGTTAATGCTTTTGTTTATTAATAGAAATGCATTAGAGATGGATATGCTCTTGTTAGGGGGGCTTTTACCAACTGAGGACAGCGAGTCTGTGTACTGATCAGTATGTCTGGATTGTCTCCATTTATCCATGTGCAGTTATCTAACTGTACTGTACCTTATTTTCAACATTCAATAATAGAGTTTTATACAATACATGATCTTTACTGTTTTTTTTTTTAAGCATTCCTAGTTGACTGAATGGCCTGTTAATTGTAACAACTAACAATGAATGACATTATCGATTAAGTTGTGGATTATTTTTTCAGTCAAGTATAAAATGTCAGACATAGTGAACAATTAACATTAGAATCTTCCAGAGGCCAAGTTGACAATTTCAAGCCGCTTCTTTTGTCCAAAAACATTTGAGAAGCTTGAAGCAGCAAATGTTTGCGGCGTTATTAAAAAGTGGCATCATCAGGTCAAATTTTTATTTTGTCAAGTACTTTGGTTTATTAACAAACACCTACAAAACTAATGTCATTCTTAAATGACGGAACTGGTACATTATAACTGCTAGCATCAGCATGTTAGCATTGACTTTGTGAGCATGCTAGCATGCTGATGTTAGCTCCAAGCACCGGAGCAGCTAGTGTGGCTGTAGACACTCGAAAATATTTTTCTGTCAATCAACTAATGAATTCATTGACTAATCATTTCACATTTTATTATGGCTAAACTCATGACTTGTGGCCCTGTGAGGTTAAAAGAAAAACGCCCTCGGGAAACATCTCTGACAGATGCTGGTATATCAACAGCTTGTCCATATTAAATACACAAATCCTTTGGTTGACAGTAGATCTTTTGATTCAGCCAGTTCTTGAAAGGCATCCAACCCCCTCTGTCTCTCTCTCTGGCCTTTACTAAAAGAAAGTATCTTTTTTATGTGGGATCCAGTCTGCAGTAAACACAGTGCCACTCGGGAACTGGCTCATCGCTGCTTGGACCAGGATCTGTTCAAAGTGTGAAATGCCTATGCCAAAATAAATCCAGCGGCATTGAATAATTTAATTGATGCTTATTATAGATAGCGCTCAACTCCCACAGATTTTACAGGCTCGCTAAGCCTGACCCCAGGCGCTGGGAAAAGGCTCATCTGTGTCACTTTGTGATGAGTTGCCTTGTGTCTGCGTAACCCGCTTTCTTGTCCGCTTCTCTTACTTCTTATGCACATTGCCTCTGAGTCACAGTTGAGAGATGTTACATTAAGGACAGTGTTGTTGAAATGAATGACTGTAATAAGTTCTACAAGTTAAATTAAAACTATAAACCAAGGCTCAAATTCGCCAAGACTTTTGCAAGTTTCCATATAAATCATCATTATACACACTTCACTGACACAAACGTTTAATTATTGACGATAGTGTTGCATAACCAAGTCCACAAATGCCAGTATTTCTACTAAAACCCAATTTGCATGACATTATACTATACAGGTGATGTGTGGTCCTCATTCCCACTCGGTGAATGTGAGCCTTAAGCTGCAACATAGTATTTGAAGAGTACATCGAGAAATGGATTTAGAAAATTTTTGTACTTCATGATCTTGTAAAAGTCCACCAGCTATATTTTCTGGAAGTATTTAAAGATATCGTTGCCACTTTTCCAAGATGTCTATAAATACTTCATGATGCCAGTTTAAAACAAAGTGATCATTAAGCACAAAAATCCTACAAATTCCATTAAAAGCCTATGATTTTATTTTTTTTAATTTTTCTAAACTACTTCTCTTTTCCTTTTTCTTCTCTGCACAGCGATCCAAAATAGCAGTATATGAGAAGATGTGGTCATACATGAAATCCGCTGAACCCTCAGTGTTTGTTAAGACCACACCCGATGGCGTAGCCCGGGTACGAAAGTCAAAGGGCAAGTTCGCCTTTCTCCTCGAGTCCACCATGAACGAGTACATCGAGCAGCGGAAGCCCTGCGACACCATGAAAGTGGGCGGGAACCTCGACTCGAAAGGATACGGTGTGGCGACGCCCAAAGGCTCAGCATTAAGGTGGGTGGAATAATATAACAATATCCTCCATGTTGTTATAGTATTCCACCTACCCTGATGTCCCCCTGTTGTCATTCTCTTCTCTTCCCCTTCTTGTTTTGTTGTGGACACAGAGGTAACGGTAGTATGCCTTTCAATGCACTTGGATACAAAGGTTAAACGATAAGAAATGTTTTTTTTTATATATATATATATATATATATATATATATATATATATATATATATATATATATACTATGTGATAAGAGTTGCTAATTTCTAGTCAAAGAATCAAATCCCGATGATAATTCTAAAGCTAACAATCATTTCATATGTATGTCTCTTTTACCGTTGCTTTTCTCTCTCCTTCGATCTCTCCTTCTGTCCCGTGTGCTGTCCTACCTGACTGTTGTGTTGTAACTTTTAATTTAACAGTTCAATGGTTTTTCAATTTAGCCTTTAAAAGCTGCGCTGTCACTTGTGACGAATGTTAATTGCATGATGTTTGTTGTTGTTACTTTTCTTCTCAATGACGAGTGTCCCCATCCCGCACACTTCAGTTCTAAACTACGTAACCCTTCATGCCACCTTTTCCAAGATTTAACACTGTCTTTACCTTATATTAGCCTTTCTTATCTCTCCATATTCCTTAAATTCTTAAACAATTTGTCCTTTCCTAGACCATTCTGATTAACAGATTCTGTGCATAAGCCCCTGCTTTGATAGTGGTAGTCTCACTACCATTACATTTTGATGCTTAGTACAATTATTACTTTGCATTAGATTTCTCACGGACCTGTGCATTTTCTTACAAGTTATGTTTTATCGTTTCAAGAAATGCTGTTAACCTGGCAGTTTTAAAACTGAATGAGCAAGGCCTCTTGGACAAATTGAAAAACAAATGGTGGTACGACAAGGGAGAGTGCGGCAGCGGGGGAGGTGACTCCAAGGTCAGCCTCGATGTCACCACAATCGGGTACCATAGTGCAGAGTAATCGGCAAGGCTGTTATAACAACCCAACCATAACCAAACCAACTGTCCGCCCCAACCAACCTGCTGCTGCCCCACGGCAGATTACCAAATTAACTGCTAGTCTGACCAGACGCTTTCACAACTCAGATCAAACTAAGGAGCCTTTTCTTAGCTGACAGAACAATAATATCTGCGGTTATTGAGACTGTGATGTTCACAGAATAAGAATTATAGGAGATAGGAGTTTTCTTCAAAGTTACTGGATATTCTCAAAAAGGGTGACTATGAGGTGAATGTGGCTGCCCTGCAGCTGTGAAAGGTTGAGCTTTGTTTATTCACCCTTTCACATGTGTAGGGCAGATCACCTAGTTGCAGATATTGGGACTTTGTCTAGGTAGCTTTGAGAGTTTGAGTAAAACACAGTTGAGGAAGTCACGCACATGTAATTCAAGAAGAGCTCGGCCTTTAAGTTTGCAAGTGATAGAATATTTGACATTGGAAAAGTTTGCTAATCCTCTAAAACACATGGTTTCGCAGTACGTCACCGCACAGCTGCTTCACATCCATGACACTGGCCCAGAACCCATGAGCTTTAAAGCCAACGTGATCAATTCTACTCCAAACCTCAAAATGGCTGCACAGCTGAGGCTGACAGGAAAGCAAGGGGAACAGCGGCGTCTTGAGGGGACTAAGCATTGCAGGCAAACGTGAGAATTCTAATTAAACAAAAGACCTAAGATTTCTTTTAATGAGTCATCTGATAAATCACCTGTGGTTTGATTTTCAGCACATGCAATTCCAAACCCCAACTCATGAATAACCCAGCTGTGACCATTTTGACTATCAGATTTCTCCCTCTTCTTCTGTGGTTAAATGATGCATGTTTGTTTCCATTGTGGAAGCTACAGTAATGGTGCAAAGTGTGAAACTTCAATCAACCATGACAATTTAGTATAATGTTACTTAGATTATGTGCCACGAGGTTACAGATAATATATATATATATATATATATATATATATATATATATATATATATATATATATATATATATATATACACCTATAAAGCCATTGGTTAGATTACAAACTTGATGAAGTCCCGTGGACTGCAGATTATGTCATTACGATTAATGTCATTTGTCATGGATTGGCCAAAACCACAATGAACAGTTAAGCTGCAGCCAGACTTATTTTTTTAATAGCATGACCACAAGAGGCTGCATGAGGCATAGATCAAATAATGTCAACAAAATGCCTGTGGTTCATTTCTGAAAAGGGATTTTTTAATGTCACCTTTTTTCAATGTTTGCATTGCTAACATTGTTATGTTCTGTGGTCACTGAGATCAGGAGGCCTCCCTGTGCTACTGATGCTCAGGAGCCATTTGAGAGGCATCTGTTTCTTGTGCTGTCATCGATCTTTTATCATGCACAGGTATGTACCGTACTGTCTGTTTCCTGGCTCCCTAGGACTCAGTGGAAAGGCCTGATTAGGTGGAATAAAGTGGCCTTAAGCGATTTGATCCAGACAGTGCATCGCTTGGCCCCGTCCCACTCACAGCTCCGTGTTCCAACAGACATGAGGAGATGCACATAATCATGAAGACCCTCACACACACAGTTAATACAGCTCTTTCTTGCCCTCAGGCACAACACAGTGCAGCC
The DNA here is from genome assembly GCF_004354835.1 of Perca flavescens. Taxonomy (NCBI): domain Eukaryota; kingdom Metazoa; phylum Chordata; class Actinopteri; order Perciformes; family Percidae; genus Perca; species Perca flavescens. The sequence continues at coordinate 22,929,175 of NC_041340.1, forward strand.
TAGATTGAGTTTCAGACACAGAGCATGTTGCAGGGTAATTGCATTGTTAATCAATGTCTTTCCGATTCAAGACAATGCTCTGGTCTTTACAGTCCGTTTCTCCAGATTGGCTATGAGGGATTTACAGTGATGTAATCTTCTCTCGGTGCATTATGCATTGCTTTAGTCCCCTTGGGGGACATTGTTCCCAGGGAGTAGTCAGGTCACTCATTTATCATTGCATTTTTCTTTGCTTTTCACTTTTACACAGAGAGATTGACCTGAACCCCAAATGTTTCACTTTTATATGATGACTACAATATGTGATCTTTATCCAACTTCACAAATGTTTTTTTTTTCTTAAAGTAATTTAAGACAATAGAACATTATGATAATTTATGATTACATAGAGTAGTTTGACGTCCGATGGACATCAAACGTCAAGAAACAGCTGTGTCAGACATTAGATTATGCAGCTACAGGCAAATATGAGAGGAATTATTCCACTGATACTTTCGAGCTTAGTCCTGCAGCTCTGTGCAGTTTGGTTGGGACACACTCATCTGACACTAATCTGGTGTAATTGGGAGATAAGGTTTCTTGGCGATATGTCGGCATAGAACACCTAAGAATTAATTAAGCTTTCACTTTTGGCCATCATTGCTTGGATATGAAATTGGTTGTAGCACTTGTACTAATATAATTGATTGTTGTCATGCTGGTGACAGTAACATTAGCCATTGCAGGATTCAGCTTATATTATGGAAATGGAAAGGTAGTGTGCATCACTTAGATTGTTCTGTTTGTTAAGACAAAGCTCCTGTTGGACTGATCTTGTTAAATGCTGTTCAGAAAGCCCCTCTGATCCATTTCCTGCCCCCAAACCAATGTACCCCCGGTGCTTTTGGATATTCATAGACTTGCAGATTGTACTTACAGTACCTGCTCGTCGCCCTGTTAACAGCGTCTGCCGATTACTCAAAGCGATATGGGTAGGTCCTGGCTTTAGACTAGGGGTTATAAAGGTAATAGGTAGAATGCCTGCTTTTTGTGATGTTGACAGCCAGGAGCCCTGCTTTATCGCTTTGTAAAGTATGTAGTAGTTTAAAAGTTGAATAACATAAAATAACATAATATAATGTTATTTATGTTATTTCCCACGTGAAGAACTCCTGTAAACCTTGCAGTATTGAAACTCAGTGAACAAGGCATCTTAGACAAGCTGAAAAACAAATGGTGGTACGATAAGGGTGAATGTGGAACCAAGGACTCTGGAAGTAAGGTCAGTCGCTGCAGGTCTTTTGTACTGATTCCAAATTGCATTTTGACGTACTGTTCATATGCAAGACAAGACTTCTCTGACATCTATAGTATACATTTTGTTTATTTGCTACACATAATTTTGATTTTTTTTAGTATTTGAGTTTTTCTGCCACAAACTGTAACACAGTTTTAACACTGTGGCTTTAACACAAGGCACTGCTTCCCCAAATTCATTTTTTTCTGTCATTGCCATAGAAATGAGCCATTTTTTGCAATATAAAATGAACTCTTTTTTGTGAAAACTGTAATGATAATAGTGCGGGGAAAGTGCTTTTCAGATACACTATTTCAATTGAATCACAGCAGTTAATAGTTGTTGATAAAATGCTATTTTTGCTCATTTTCACTCTTGACATTCATGATACTTTGACCATTATGCTGCTGTTCCTATTTACCAAACTGTTAATGAAAATTTGATTTATTTGTGTTGTTACTAGTTTGCATCGAAATGTGTCTATTAGATTCTTTGGCCTCCTGTGGTGTGATGAACAAGCATAGCCTCTTATTGTGATGAGTTACTCAAATTCAACTTCTCTAAGCGGCGAGAGCACTGTAGGGTGTCCTCGAAATCTTGTGGCTGCTTGGAGTTGAAGTTAGAGGCTCTGTTTGTACATTACAAGAAGTTGGAGAATGTAATAAACCCACTATTTAACCCTCTGAGATACAGTCAGAACCTCAGATTATAGGTTAGGGTTGCTAGATAGCTTTACGATATCTCCACGCTCATAGGGTTAAACTGCAAATAGTAAAACTGTAATGAACAAATTTTTAATGAATATGTTTGGCAGGTAAGCAGCAGCAAAATGGTTTGATCTTTAATGAGGTTTTTTTTTTTAACTTTAATGGAGCTATCATTCATCTATTATGAAATTGACTGTACTGTATGACAATGTTGCCATGAGAGTTATACGTACATGTCGCCAAGAGGATTAAAAAAAAAAAGGATAGGGATTTTCAGAGCTGTCGACCTATGCGATACTGACCAGCTTCCTTACATGGTCAAGAGCAGAAGCCATTTTACATACATGTAGCGTAGGGAAGGGGAAGCTCTACATTCACCAGCAGATAGAGCATTAAGAGTTGGCTTCTTGCTCCTTATAGTGGAGAATGGTTTGACTATGGCAGTCTAAAGTTCCTTTCAACTTTGTGACCTCCATAGGAAAATCAGTTCAGTCGAAATTCTAGCCGTAGCCCCTCATTACATCTTCAATTTTTGGTTGTTTGTAGCTGTTAGTCTCCATAATCTGCCATTTGTAGCACAAGTAAGATAGAGTATGATGATGTACAAGAGCAGTTTAAGTCCAGGCTATGTGAGGCTCAGTTTGAAGGATACAGGCTGTATTTTGTTCTGCTGCTCGTGCTCCACTGCAAATCTCTTAACTATGTTATTCACTTTCCCCCAGGACAAGACAAGTGCTCTCAGCCTAAGCAATGTGGCTGGTGTCTTCTATATTCTGGTTGGAGGGCTGGGGCTGGCCATGATGGTGGCTCTGATAGAGTTCTGTTATAAATCACGGCAAGAAACCAAACGGCTGAAATTGGCCAAGAATGCCCAGAATTTTAAGCCGGCTCCCCCGACCAACACCCAGAACTTTGCCACATACAGAGAAGGCTACAACGTATACGGAACCGAGAGCGTAAAGATCTAGAGGTACGTCGTTTCTGCTTACTGTCCGCACTGTCCCCGGGGCAGAGTGGGACATGAATCATTTAGCTTGCTGTCGTATAAGTGAGAGTGAATAATTCATTTGTATGTGTTACTGTGTGGCTGCTGCTTGTAAAATTGTTTACGGTTGTCATTTTGGCGAGAACAGAACACACTTGCCCAATCAAATACAAAACTTTGAGATATTTTTTATGCCTTGTAACAAATAGCAGCATGGATAATGCCTCGGGCAACATGAGAGTACACACGATGTTAGCAAGTTACCAGATACACAACCTCATGTTGTGTGCAGTATCATAGAACTGCTGTATAGAGTTATTGTGCATAAGAATTGTAGAGAAAAGAAATGTGTTTTATTCTGTGATTGTAATCTGATCTTTAAGGGTCAGTTGCCCCAAATTAATGGAACTAGTTAAGTTTAGGCAAAAAAAGTACTTAGTTAGGGTTAGTAAAACATCAGGGATTGGCATAAAATGAGTCATGTAAAACGACTAATAGGAGGATGTAACGTGACGTCATTGCGTCACGGACTAAAACTCAGTTAACTTCAAATTGACATTTGAATTGAACATTTTGAAAAACATTGAAAAACATTGAAATTTTGGTTTCACAAGAGACCCTAACACCCTATTTTCTGAGTGAAAGTCATGTGTTTGTTTGACCCATCCACCACCCTAACCATCCTCCTTACGTGCAACTGGCGCTCTTATACTTTTTCTCCGACTGCCTTGTTTGCTCTAGCGATAATTACTACAACCACCAGAGGTCGCCACCTAACAGAAAAAGTAATTATGGGTCGTTATGAGCTGCTTGCATAATCAACTCATATGGGCGTTTTCTGTGTGCGGACGGGCTGCTCTATTGGTGTTTAGCCATGAAGATATGTTTGCTTTTACTTGCACAAGATATTTCAGCCTCCATCTCAATACAATATAGGTAAATGGAATTGTATTTGTTTTGTTCACAGCATTAAAAAAGCTGTAAACACAACATTTACATATTATTACTTTATAAAGTTTATATGGCGAAGGTGTTTGCAAATAGTTTAGACTTACAGCAGACACGGACAGCAATAGGACAGGATCATTCCGATATTCAGTCTGTTTCGGTGTCAACTTCTGAGGAAAATATCTGGCTCTTTAGCTGCACAACCTAGTTCACCAGCTAGTCGCTTATTTTATTTATTTTATTTTTTTATGTCATTTTGTGCTGGACAGGTAGTGTTCAGTCATTTTTTAGAGCTCGAACACGGCGCTGAAAGCAACTATCTGCTGAATCTGACGAGGAGAGCAGTGGGAGCAAATCAAAACTTTAAAGCTTCAAGACAGCCAATCAAAACAATGATCTAAAAGAGGCTAAAAAACTAAAAGAGTTTGACACTGAGTGACCTCAGTCACATTACATTGTTTTATTTATTTGCACATTGTTAATATAAAACTGTTGATGAGCGCAGCTTTATAAAGTTCAACAGCAGCATTTCTACAGTGTCCCTGTTACTCTGTAAAATCCACAGAACACACTTAACAGCTTTCCTAGGAACTTTACTTTTCCGGGGAAACTTAGTAGGTAGTTCCACTGAAAGCTCATTTTCACTTTAATAGCACTAGAAGTAAGTGGGAATTAAACAAATATCTCTGTACAGCAGTTTTACAGCATTGAACTAAACAAAGGGGACCTTGAGAAGTGCATTGTTAAGTAAATTGTTAGTTTTGTGTTTGATTGAATTGATCGCATGTGTGTTCTGTTGTTTCTCGTTAAACACCAAGTTTGACATGTCTGTTTACAGAAGTACAGCTGTACAACAGAACAACGTAATTTAAACGCCGTGAAAACTTATTGGGATTATTTATACGAGAGACTTCTGTGTTTGTGTTTTTTTGTCTCTGCTCTTCTCACTGGATTCAAGTGGGCAGGTCTCGGCTGGAAAAAGAAAAGGCTGAATAGACAAAACTTTATGACAGCTGGTGGGTTGTTCACTTATGTTGCCGCTGTCAATCAAATCAAATCAAACCACACCCACCCAGTCCTGATGAACGCAATAGGCTGAGTTTTTCTGTGTTAAAATAAAATGTATAATTTTCTGGAACTTTCTGTTGGTGTTATTTAGAAAAAAAACACAAAATTGGAAATCAAGTTTTCAGGGGCTTTAAAAAATAAAAGCAATAGAGTTTTAAAATATTTTTTTTCAAGCTGGATGAAAAGTAGTCCTTCAACTAATTTTTTAAATGCATGTTTAAGTTGAAATCTTGAATACACAGATTTCCTTTGATTTTTATTTTTTAAGTTGACATTTTCAATTTAACAGTCACATATTTTCAACCAACATGAGTTGTATGTAGTAGTAAGCTTTTTCCTGCCAATCATTATACACCTCAACTCTTTGCATTTTCTTGTGCTCTGTATGTTGACACAGGTTTAGGAAACATTTCCATTGTCCCTTACAACTGTGACTGAACATCTATGAAAGGACAGGATCACGGGGATTGAGCTCCAAGCCAAATCCTCTCGGGCGGACACGGCACGATTATCTGCAATGACGACACGACTGGACTGGTCACGGGAAGAGCCGATGCCGCTCCCTTCTCTTAGTGCCTTATGGAACTCTGAGTCCAATCAATGCAACTCATTCACAATGATATTGCTTTTAGCTTGAAACTCATACAAAACAGAAGAATGGTGCAGTGATTGAAATATATATATATATAATACATTTTACATGTTACAATGAATGAGAGAACTAAAGCCATCCTTTGCAACCCTAAGCACACTTTGAAGTGCCAGAAAGACGACGAATCTCATATGACAAGTCTAATTGGTTTCTTGTAATCAATATGATCAGATTACTCTTCATCCTTCTGCTGCCAGATTTTCACTGGTTACATGTGTTCAAATCATTTTATTAGATCTATTCAGTGCACTGTTAGACACTGGTTATTAGACAATAGCTTTTATACTGCTGTAAGTCACTTATAGTGGCATTGTACTTGTTTTAAAAGTCAGATTGATCTCACTGGAGCGAAATGCCATTCAGCCCAAAACAATTCCGAGTGTGTTGTTTGTACTCTAAACTCTGGTGCTGCTGCCACTGTCTTCTGAACGTTTGTTGGGACTCATGAAGATGAGAAGATGATCTGGTTTGGCTTTTACGCACTACAGAACCAGGTCATAATTCGCACTTCCAATACTGCCAAGAGTGTGTTTTGTATGACAAAGAGTGTGTAAAGCAAAGTATTCATGCTTGAGTCAAAAAAGAAAAAAGAAATCTGTTTGTGATCCACAGTTTGTAAAATATCAAAGGAGCACTGACTCGCTCCAAACAGTCTTTCCCTGAAGTCTAGAGTCATTCGAGTCTCCTGTACGTGAAAGTAAAACCAAACTAAAAGGGTGATTCAATTGTAGATTAACTGCAATCCAATTAAAGGATAACAGTAATGGCTTTTAAACTGTAGTATTTTGGATTACTTTACCATTTTCTTTAACAATTGCACATTTTACAATGAGCTGTGGTTTGCTTTCAATTTGATTTGACTTTAATGAGCATTACAGTGTTTGGTGACTTCACTAGTAAATGAAAATGAAAAATATATGAATACAACGGAAAATAGATTTATACAAGGTTATGCCAGGGAGACCCCTGAAGCTTAGCACATTTCCGTATTGCTGTAATCATTTCCTTTCTTTCAAAAAGACTGTGATTCCGTAGGATTTAGGAAGACAAGTTATCTAATCACCTAAAACTATGGGCAGATAGTTTTATATAAAAAAAAAGAAACTTATAATGTGAAGAGAAATGGAGAACAAATTGAGAAAGATGTGTACATTTAGATAAAGGAGAATTATTTATATTACATGATGAAAGATTGGTTTCCCTTTTTTACCTTTAGGACATTGCATGTGAAATCAGTGATGCTTGACGAGCTCTGCTACTCAAACCGAAACCTTAGGTTTACGCTAGAAATCCAGCCCAGGTTATTCTTTTGTAAATCAGTCTTTTTTTTTTTCTTTCTTTTTTTGTACACCTCACCTTCTGCAACAAAAAAAGCAAAAGGCATAGTAGTGGGTACAAAAGAGCAAGAGATGCATGCATAATTTGCTGAACCTCATTAGTGAGGCGCTATACAGAGACTTTTAATACATTTTGTAAATAAAATGTACAGAAAGAGCCGTGTGTCTTTTAATGTTAATGTCATTTCACAACACTATTTGAACCTGTCTTTGCTGACTAAAAACACTGTGGATGACTTTGTGGCCTGAGGGGGCTGCAGGATCTCGGCCCCGCTTATACACACTGCATACTTTAACCCCAGTATGGCGGAGTATCAGTAGCCGCCTGCAGACAAATACACAAAGAGGAGTTTTTCCTGTAATATGTCCAATATTTTAGTTAGTCAGTGGAAGTGTGTGAGCATTTTTTGGATCAATAGTAAGCACCATCTGCTTCACTCTCGCTCCCCTGCCTTGCATCCCCTGATTGAGGGCTCCATTGACAGCTTCATCTGGCATGTGATCTTTCTCTTTCTCTCTCTCTCTCTCTCTCTCTCTCTCTCTCTCTCTCATATATATATATATATATATATATATATATATATATATATATATATATATATATATATATATATATATATATATAAGATGTGACACTATAAATAATGTATTATTGCAACCACCAACTGCTTACAAAACATACTGCACACGTATGCTGTGTCGCTTATAATTCCAGCACAAGTTGTAAGCTTTGAAAAAGGGAGCAGACATTTTTACCAGGATTTACTTAAATAAAATGTACGTAAATACAGCAAAAGGGGATAGTTAATTATGTAAACCCTGCTTATTCCCACAGTGTAAATTCTCTCATATACAGTCAATCGGCATAATGGCCAATACATTGCCCAGAAAGTCTGTGTCATTTTACTGGTCTCTGGGTCTGCATTGTGTGGGAAAAAATGAATTCCTCCTTCCAGAGATCCAGCCTGCCACAGCTCAAATAACAAATCCAACAAACATGGCAAAAGACCAGTGATTTATTTTTTTCCCCCTTCATTTTTGGAAGCAGACACTATGATTCAGAATTTATTCACTGCACCAGTCCTGTGGAACACACTCGGGCTGTATGAAATGCTACTGTATGATCCAAACAACCCATTTCTGACAAAGCATGAAAGGATATTGCTTTTTTTGTTCTACCTTTGCTTCACTGCCTCTCCTTTTGTGTATTTTTTTTCTTTGTCATGCCTGGACTGCTTTCAAACAGGAACAAGACAACGTGGGAGAGTGGTGTGCGAAAGATGGCACTGCACTGCAGTACATGATGCTCATGAGACTGTTCTCTGGAATTAGTTTACTCACCTATCAAAGAGGGCGACACAGTGGCAATGGTTGTTCTGCAAGAATAGGAGAAAAACAAGAGGCAACAAGCCATTAGGATGAGGCCTTTCATTAAAAAAATGACACAAGGAGAGGAACTGTTGATCTAATCACAGGAGCAGGAGAGCACACTTCCATCCACCAGAGGACAACTAATCATTCCCCGCCGCATCGAAGCACACTTTTTGCATCTGTCGAACTGTGCGCCTATAGGCCGGTTTCTCATGCTTGCTGTCTCTTCGGGCCTGTGGATGTGAAAGCTAATCTGATCTAACATGGGCTCTGTCACTAAGGGGAGGCTGGTTATATGTGTGTGTGTGTGTGTGTGTGTGTGTGTGTGTGTGTGTGTGTGTGTGTGTGTGTGTGTGTGTGTGTGTGTGTGTGTGTGTGTGTGCGTGCATGAGAGAAGAAGACAAAGAGTGCATGTGAGAGAGAGAAAAAAGAAAGAGACAGAGAGAGAGAGAGAAAAAAAACTCAAATAGCTGAAGGAGGACATGTCATGGGGTGGATACTTCGATTACCGCCACAGTAAAAAAAAAAAAAAAAAAAAAAAAAAAGCTTTCTGGTTCACCGGTTCCCTCACTTTGCAGCGTACTGCAGTCTTTCACCCTCCCTCTCTCTCTCTCTTTTTCTCTCTCTCTCTCTTTCTCTCTCTCTCTCCAAGGACACAACGAATAAATCAGATTCCAACTCAGTTGTTCCATTTTCCTCTTTTCTCCACTTAAGCTCTTCAGCTATCTTGAAGTGCATCTGAAGAGACCTGCTCTTGACGTTCAAGTTCAGTTGACATTGATCAGCTTCCTAAACATTCAACTCTATTGTATAAAGTGATAGTTTAAAGGCAACTTAAATGACAGGAGTCTGTTTCTGTCTGTCTATCTGTCAGTCTGTCCTTCGATTTTCTCGACCGACTTCACACCTGGTGGGTGTACTGCTGAGGACCCAAGAAACTGCAGTGACGAGTGCAAGCTCTTGAAATCTATAGGACATTTTCATTAGTAGTGCGTTATCTACGCACTGTGTATTGTATTGAGAGGTGACCCCTTTTTAACTGGTACACCATAGAATGGCATGCTGGGTACAGCTCACTCTCCGTCGCTCGCTACAGTGCATTAAAGAACAGATGGTAAAAGAGAGACAGGAGAGACCGGAGATGTTACGTCGTAGCAACCTCAAACATTTCAAACATCAGCTTTCGTAGTAACGCTTTTGGTCCCGGCCTTGTCCTAAATAGCTAGCAGTAATCAAAAGGTGCGTATATGCTAGCATTGACTGTGTCCTCTCAGCAGGCGTATTACTCAGGACCCAGTGTCTAAGAGTGAAGTTGTTTGGATGAGCGGTTCTCGAGAAAGCTGCAGGCAGCAATACCCGAGGCCAAGCAATCTGCCCATTCCAAACAGGCACGCTTTGAACAGGCACTGCACTAGTTTTCATAAATATAGCATTTTGTGGTTACAAAAGCAGTTATGGCGTTTATAGCCATTTAATCTGTTTTCTGTAGTTCCCTCATTGGTTATTTTGAACATTTCCAAACTCTGTTTTGCCTTTCGAAGCACATTTTAATGACTGCAAAGACAACAGAGATGTAGAGAGATGACATATGGAGTTCATATGTGAAGCCTTTAGGGCATGACTGAAGCAATGAGAAAAACACATATTAGCACACAAACACCATTAGCATGCTGCACTGAAGAAGAAATAACAATATACATGAACCAGGCCCACGACGCATTCTTTAACATTATTACATAACACATGTACATTTACCATTATTTTAAAAAAAAACATTTCAGGGCATTTTTTGCATGTCTCCCATTTATACAAAACCCCACTTCTCCAGACGGTGACTAATGCAGGTGTGACTCAGAAACCGTGCAGATTGCAAGAGGAGATCCTGTTACTGTTTGACTGAACCTGAATGGGCAAGACTCATGATTCGACTTTGAGCACAGCGTGATCGCTGGCTGTGGACGTGCCAGATCCAGCACTTACAACATGAAGCTGTCCCTGCAGGAGTTTGGTGCACCACAGATTCAGGGTCTAGAGTTAATATAGAATGAATGCTGCAATACACAAAACACAAACAGTCAGCTGCAGTCCTGACACCAAAACCCAGGAGAGGTCAGATGAGAATGCCAAGGGTCGCTCAAGCTGAGAGGCAGACCAAGTGGCAGCTGAGGGCAGCGTGTGCAACGAATCCTGCATTTTGCTGCTACACGCTGATAGAACAGTAAACATGTGTACACTCGAACATTACTCGTGATTGAACTATTGTTCTGCAGGTGGATCATTTGTCAGATGCACTAGAGGAAGTTCAGATTCTTTAAGTAAAAGTCACACTGTAGAAACACCACACTTTATAAGTAAAAGTCCTGCAGTGTAAATGCAACTTAAAGCGGCTATATGTAACTTTCAGGTTGTGTTGATTCTAGCGGTTGCTTTGGACAAAAGCGGTAGTGTTTTTACCACACCTGCTGTTGTAAAGATCTTTCCTTTACAGTGCTGTATTGCCCACCGTATTACCGAGTTAGCATTATGGGGAGGTCATATAGTTGCGATGAATGTTTTTGCTCAGACAGAAAATCTAAAAATGACCATAAGAGAATACGTTACAGATGTATCCTTGCATTTCAAGTGTTGCATATGTAGCGGAGGATAAGCCCCACTATGTAGGGGTGTTATTAGTATAGTTCCGCTCTGGACGACTAGAAGAGTACAATATCTGGATCTGTACATCCCAACACAATTGGCCCCAGTACCTAATTCAGTAAGTATGTTGTCACCTATCTGGCTGATCTCCCTGATCAATGTGGGGCAATGAAAGTATGGTAGGATGGGCTTCAGGACTCTCTAACACGGTGACCACCTGAAGTGTGATGTGCTCCTAAACCGACCTTAAGGTCTGCTCAATCTTCCCCACTATATCCTATACCTAGCTAGATAGGTGGGATGCCCCTACTCTAGAGCAATAGAAACTCAATATCATTTGAGTAACAACTGAGTAGATATCTCAACAAATTATTTATTGATTGACCCTTTAAAATGTTGTAAATCAAACCTAGTCCAATAACATTTGACCAGTTTCAACTCTGCTATTGCAGGAGTGACTCCCAAAAAATAAATAAATTACATAAAACAAAATAAGGTTCAATGTGACAGGAAAATAAAAAATACTTAAAAAAAAACTCTCACTGTAGACAATCCCTAACCGTTTTTAACAGATATTCCACAGAGAAAAATAAACACCAGCTTGCAGTCAACAAAAACCAAAGCACAGTCTCAGTAAGTGATTGACAGTTTAACAGAGCATGCTAATTATCCTTAAATGTTCAGCAATCAATACGTTCAACCAGAATCACTTTGCTGTCCATTTCCGAAGGTTCTAAAATGCAAACATTTTTTGATTGTGCCTATGCCTGAGGGCCAATTCGTGGTGGGTTTTGAATCATTTACAATCCTGTAATTGTTTCCATCTGTTAAAAGCCCGACCAAGGTTGACTCACATCATCGACCGTTGTCCTTCACTTTCACTTTCCGTTTTAGCTTTTAGTTGTTCTTCGTTTAATTTCCTTCTTTTCTGTGATGGCCCTGTCCCAGTATCAGCCATAACTACAACAGATAACTTCTAAAATAACATTAAACTACAATTAGACCTATATAAAGAAATCTCCTGCTACCTTTTACATGGCTCAGCTGGCTGGATACGCTAACACAGGCTTTTCCGGTGTTACACAGAAATCTGTGATCCATCAGAATGTGTGACTGTAGCGCCATCTACCTCCCACAAATCATTTGCGCAAAAAATCTGACCCGGGCAGACACCTTACTAAAAACTATATAAAAATAGTGTTTTTTTCACTGTTAGTCGTGTATGCTGTTACAGGTCATTTCAGATCATTGTAAGAAAATTGACAGAGCTTCAGAAACATTTAGGGATGCAACGAATCCAGGATTCGGCCAAATATTAGGCTTTGTGACGAGGTTCAGTGTCTGCCGAACCTTCGAATTTTTTTCCACCAAACCGAACCCTACACTTGCACTACGCGCGCTATGCTGGTCGACATAATGGCGACAAAATGGAACTCATGAGCAGAAAAAAAGTGTTGTTTGGCAGTACTTTCAGTCAAAAGAAGGCAATTCAAGTCGAGCTACATGTTCAATTTGCAATGCCAATTTGTCTCGTGGTGGCAAGGACCCTAAACAATACACAACATCGCCGCTGTTAAAACATTTGCGTATGAAACATACAAGCTGTGCATGAAGGAATCTACAGACAGCCGCCAAAATGCAGCAACTTCAGGTACAGCAAAGGAGCGAAAGTCACAGCTAAAAACATGATGGGATGGGAGTAGGATTTGGTATTTGGTATACGGTTTTGGATTCGGCAGAATCTTAACCAGTGGATTCGGTATTCTACCGAACCCCAAAAATCTGGATTTTGTGCATCCCTGGACACATTAAAAAGTTACACATAGTCACTAGAAGAATGTAAGTGTTATCAGGAACATGTTCCATAAGTATAACAAGTAAAAGTACTCAATGAAGAAATTACCCCCTGTGACTGTTATAAAGCTCGACAGTAACAGTTTCCGGGGGCAACCAGATTGAGTCAATTGGCAACTGTTACGTGGCCTCTGGTTGCCCCCTTTGGCAACCACCTGTTCAATATTTTGTTGTATTTAATATATACAGTGGGGGAAATAAGTATTTGACCCCTTGCTGATTTTGCAGGTTTGCCCACTTACAAAGAATGCAAAAATCTACAATTTTAATCATATGTACATTCTAACAGTGAAAGACAGAATCCCAAAGAAAATTCCAGAAAATCACATCATATGAATTTATTAAAATTGATAACCATCTGATGAGGAAAAACAAATATTTGACCCCCTGGCCTCAACTCAACTCGTCGTGTTTGGAGGGCAAAGAACACCGAGTACAACCCAAAGAACAACATCCCCACCGTCAAGCATGGTGGTGGCAACATCATGCTTTGGGGGTGCTTTTCAGCCAAGGGGACGGGACAACTCCATCGTATTGAGGGGAGGATGGACGGGGCCATGTATCGTGGAATTCTGGACCGACATCTCCTTCCCTCAGTGAGAGAGCTGAAGATGGGTCGAGGATGGGTGTTTCAGCACGACAACGACCCTAAGCACACCGCCAAAGCAACAAAAGAGTGGCTGAAGAAGAAGCACATCAAGGTTCTGGAGTGGCCTAGCCAGTCTCCAGACCTGAATCGATTGAAAATCTTTGGAGGGAGCTTAAAATTCGAGTTGCCAGGCGACAACCTCGGAACCTGAATGATTTGGAGGCTGTCTGCAGGGAGAGGTGGGCCAACATCCCTGCCGAAATGTGCACAAACCTTGTCACCAACTATAAAAACCGTTTGACATCTGTGCTGGCCAATAATGGCTTTTCTACAAAATATTAACATGCTGTTTGTCCAGGGGGTCAAATACTTGTTTTTCCTCATCAGATGGTTATCAATTTTAATAAATTCATATGATGTGATTTTCTGGAATTTTCTTTGGGATTCTGTCTTTCACTGTTAGAATGTACATATGATTAAAATTGTAGATTTTTGCATTCTTTGTAAGTGGGCAAACCTGCAAAATCAGCAAGGGGTCAAATACTTATTTCCCCCACTGTAAAAACAAATCAAAACTTACAAAACTGAAAAATCTTATTTCAAAAGAAATCAATATTTTATTTGGTTGTTTCCATAAAGTTTAAACGCTATGTTCGTGCGCAACACAACATTTCAGCTGTTGTACGACCGCTTTCTACACATGCGTGGTTTGCCGTGAAAAGATACAGGCAAGATGATTTTCTGTTGTATTCGGAAAAACTTTTATGCATCAATTTACAGTGGAAATACTTCTATTTAGCCTATGTGAAGAAGAAAAACACAGATGACAATTCATAATATATCACTTTAAAAAGTTAACGTTGAGCCCTGATATATATTATATCATTAGATTATTATTACTCATGCATTAATGTAAAATCTGCATTTTACTGTTGTAGTTGGTTGAGGTGGTTATGGTTTAACTGTTGTATTTACTGACTATTTCCGTTATGCATTAATCTGCTTATTATTTTCTCCATTAATCGATTGTTTGGTTTGTAAAAAGAGAAATGCTATATGCCAATTATCGAGAGCCCAAAAGGACACCTTCACGATGTTTGCTTTGTCCAAACAACACTCCAAACCGCAACATTATTAAAAAATGTCTAAAAAGTATTGAAATAATTAATCATAGCAAATCATCACATTTGAGAAGCTGGGACCATGATCATCCAAATAGTTGGCAATTAATTTTCTGTCAATGAACTAATTGATTAAAGGACTAATTGTTTCAAATTGGATATACGGCTATAAGTCTTGGATGTTTTGCTTGCAAAAGTCTTAATTTGTAACGTAAAATATGTCAGATAAATATAGTGCGGTAAAAAGTACAATATTTCCCTCTGAGATGTAGTGGATTCAAAGTAGAAAGTGACATGAAAAGGAAAGACTCAGCTAAAGTACAAGTACCACAAATGTGTACTTACAGTACTTGAGTAAATGTACTTTACATTCTTCCACTGGTTAGACGGACACTTCATCCAGGGATAAGGTCACACATCACAAAGGATGTTCGATCCAATTTCAGGAATGTAGCAGTTGATTAAAGAAAAAGTCCCCTTTCAGAGACTCTGGCTCCATAACATATTGAGTTGTTTTCAATTCCCCTCCTGCTTCAGTGATACCCCGGGTCATCATTTTTTACATTTCTCTCATTTCCCTCCCAAAAAAAAAAAAATTGAAAGTTGTGCTCCTGGAGGCTTTATATAAAATGTTGAACCTTTTGCTCAAAAGACAAAATATCTTGCGGCTGCATTACATTATTGATTGTTGAGGCTCTATGGAGAAATTGGTATGTCTTTTTCTGCAGCGATGATTTCTCTCAGTATTAGCACTGTTGCAAAATGCTGTGTGTCGGAAGCCTTTGCTTTTTGATTCTGAGGTACAAACAGGAAAACCTGATGGTTAAACATGGTCTGAGAAAAGGCCATCGAGGATGTGCTGCCTCTTAACATTAACCTAAAAAATCAAAACAACACTGGTAACACCAGTTAAGATGTCTTCTAGAGCAGAGATCTTCAACAGGGGGTCCAGGTTCCCTATGGGGTCCTCAGAGTAACTGCAGGGGAGCCACCAAATTATTGTTAATTTTTGGAAAGTAAAAAAAAACAAAAAATAAGAGATTGATGATTTGCTTACTTGCCCATGGTCACTAAGGTATAGCCATCGACACATATCGCTTATAGCTTAGAATTGTATGCACTAAAAAGGTATGCATAAAGGCTTTAGGCCGCCCTTCACGTTATTGTAGGCCCGGTTTAATACGCAACTTAATTTGATACAATATATGTAGTAGGGGGTCCCTGCTCCGTCTCTCTTTCAGTTAAGGGGTCCTTGTCTTGACCCCTACTAGACCTACTAGAGCTTTCAGACACATCTTTGGTTTTTGTACATATTAAACCAATGAGATATAACCTATTAAATAGTGAGCTTTAGAGATGCTGGTAGGCAGATTTTGCAACTGTTGGACCGATCCAGGCTAGCTGTTTCCTTCCCGTTTACAGTTTATATGCTAAGCTAAGCTAACCCGCTGTGGTATCAGTGTTGTCATCGAATTCTCTGCCATTAAGCAAATATGTGTATTTCCCCAAATGTTGAACTATATCTTTAAACAGTTAAAACATACTTTCAGGTGGGTTCCTCTTTAAAATTGATTCCAATGGTTTCCAGATCTTAACCAAAAGAGCACATTTGGGATGAGATGAAAAAAAGATGTTCACAACATGGATGAAAAATCTGCAGGTACTGCATAACAGCTGCAAGTCAGTTGGGACCAACATCTCTGTGGAGCATCTCTGGCATCTTGCTGAATCAATGCTTTGATGATTTCAGCAGTTCTGGAAGTAAAAAAGACAGTATAAGTTATGAGCAAAATGTAAGCGAGCTACTGAGTATGTTACACTGATTTATGGCAGCTTTGATTGTTCTTTTTCTACTTTCACTAAACGTGGAGGACAGAGGACAGTACTGAAGGGACTTGGATCAGAAAGAAATGAACAAAAAGTAGCGGGGGTTGAAGTCCTGCAGAGCTTCATTAATACGCCCCATTAGAAGTGACAAGTACCTCAGTGTGACTTCACATCTGGACATTGCACTGCTCGTTATAGCTCAGGGCAGCGGGCTTTTATACAGTAATAGATTTGGCATACAGCTGACTGCAAAAATATCCCCTTTGAAATAAAATGAATGTTGACCCAAATATATTGCACAGTTCAGTCATACATTTATGTAGTGAAGAGATCGCAGTCATCAGCTGCCCTAACGCTGCGAGTTGTTTTATTTCTCACAAAAGGAAATTGCTTCGGTAAGTGTTTGTATAGGTTGTGCTGGTCACTGGTCTTCAGCTTTGGCTTTTACAGTTTGTAATCCAAACATCATAACAGATTCCCTATGCTGTTATAATTGCTCTCCACAATAACAAAAGGGAATATGAGTCAGCTGTGGTCCATCCCTCCAGAAACCACTGATTGGCTTTTGATGAAAGTTCAATTGTATGTTGTTACTCAACTGCAGCATTTCCTAAATGGCAAATTGTCCGGAGGAGTGCGGTGGGAGGGAGGGGGGGCGCTAAACTGTGGGGATTGATGTGTTTTCAGATTCTAAATAAACAGTTGAGCCCATAGAAAGGTCACTAGATCATTTGTTGACTCATCCGTGAGTCATATGAAATAATGTCTAAGACTTATCTGGGGCATGTTTCCCAAAAGCGTCTTGAAAGCCCTTTGAGATAGAACACGATTGTTAGGGTGAATAATTCACAACATTTAAGAACATATTTAGTCACTCCAAGGTTGATTTTCTCCTGTTTTCACCTTCAATAAGCCAGGTTTAGCCAATCGAGTGATATTACACATGGCAACAGCTACTTCATGGCAGTGTAACCTTCACCATGCACTCTTGGATGAAGTCTCAGAAAATAAGAACACATTTTCTTATAAATGGATGCTAACAAATTCACAGGTGCTGACGCTAGTGCATATGTAGCCTATACATATACTGTATGATATATAATATTTATAGAAATTGACTAGCCTACCCTGTGAAAGCAAGTAGTTTAATAATCTACATGATTCGAAACTAGATCAGCTGTGGGTTTTCTCTGTGAATTTGATGGCACTAGCCCAGATAGATAGAGCCTTTCGACAGTAGATCTAGGCTAGTCTCTCTCTGGTCCGGTGGCACACATTAAAGCTTCAGTGCTTAACTTTTTTTACATTAATGAACCTCCGTTGCATTCAAGCCATTGCCAAATGAGTTGATGCAAAGCTAATTAAGACTATCAGCTCCACAAAGCTTTTCACTGTATTACTGTGCCGTGGTAAAGATAATTACCTCTTCTGAAGAGTCCATCATGTTTTCTAATCCTCCTTGGCTACTAGCAACTGCATGAAGGAGGGGTGGGGTGGTGTGCGATCACGGAAGGCTTGTATCATGTGGACGCGCCAACAGTTTTGTTGTAATTACTCAGAATTCCTCATGGGGGAGACAAAACTATGCACTGTACCTTTAATTTGCCATAATGGGCACGGTTCATATAAGAGTGGTTCTTCTCAAATGCGGGGCCTGCACCTCAAACTCAACAACATCAACTTTCGGTTGAGTTTTGTGTTGCAACCCCTTGCTGAAATAACAGGCAGACCTCTCTTAAATGGGCAGTGCATTAGATGAATGTGAACTCTTTTTATGTGATAATTTGCATTTTCTTGCCGTTTATTCGTGGCACTCTCTATATTAAAAACACAGGGGAAAACCGTTAGCTTGGCTCTCAGAAGTTCAAAAATAACACTTCTAAGTCTCAAATAAATATGTTGTATCTCATTTGTTTGGGGGCTTGTTAGGGGTGCACGTATTTTGAACTTTAGACAGAGCAGAACAGCTTGTAAGTAGAACACTAGTAAGTGGCTTGGCTAAGCTAAGCTAGCTTCGTATTCAGTGTACAGACACTCTTCTCATCTAGGTCTTAGCAATAAAGCACAGACTCCATTAATCACACACTTAGACTTACTGTAGTTAGTATAGACTCTTCTCTTCAGCATTCGAGTTGTGCCACTCCGTTAGAAGTTCAGTGTGTCAAAAGCAAAAGGTTCTGTCAGTACCTGACAGTGCATGAAGTCCCATCATTGTTTTACAATACCAGGCTTCCCACTACAACTCCTGCGACAAAGTTGAACGAGGTACAGGCAGAGACATTACTCAAATAACAAGGATGAGCAGAGTCAGAGAAGTAATTTCATTCATTCGCTGAAGCATCAGAAGAGAATGCCAGAATGTGTCTGTGAATGAGTGTGGTAGAGGTAGAGGAAAGGATGTGGTAATACTCTGCTTGGTTGATGTCTCTATTCATAATTGACAGCAGTTGCAAGATAATAGCAGTGCTTTTTAAATTTGACAAGACCTTGAGCAAATAAATAAGATGTACCATCTGAAGGTGAGGATGTAAAAAACAAAACCTGCATGAGGCAAACAGAAAGGGATGTGCCCAGCTCATTACTGTCGGAAAAAAAGCGCGCGTACGGTAGATGAGCGACGCAGTCAGTGTCTTTGAACAGGAAGTGATGTTCCTGTCACAGCCGCTCCTCTAGAACCTAATTAGAGCTCTGAAGGCAGAGCGGCTCTTTCTTGTCATTCAGGTAAGTAGTGTGGATGTACCTCAACACACCTTTGAGCAATCATCAAAGGTTCAATCAAAGCTTTAGTTTAAATTGCTTTTCTACGCTCCCTTTTAATGACACACGCTAGGTTACCGTGAATGAGATGCAAAGTGCAAATGCCATCCGTGCTTTGTGTTTTGCATACAAAACAGTCGCTAATGAATCTCATTGTGCTGGCAATGAGATTCATTAAAACACATTAAAAAAGGATCTATTACAAAGAACTTTGACATGTATGTGTTTTAAAAGTCTGTTTTTAATGGCTTTGCAAGGATGCCGGTAGTCTTTTAATGAGATATTTTAGCCTCTGCAGGAATGTTGCTTAATGTTAAAATGCATTTGGTTTTGAACAGAAAATTAATGAGGTGCTCTTTTATTCTCACATTTTTAGCAAGTGAAAGGTGCTAAGTGGCTCTTAACCTACATAGAAGCTTCACAGTTGCATATCTCAAAAGAGCCATAAGGTCAGGGCAACAGTGTTTGCCAGGAAATGTGTACAACTTGACTTTCTCTCAGCCTCAGAATTGGTTCCGTCTGTACAGTTCATGTTACTGACCCAGGACACAGAACACTATGTTTTTCTATAAAATGTATACATCCAGATGTTTGTGTATTCCTATGTTGTGAAGAGGACCGACTGGAATCAAATAAACAAAATAAATGAAATCCAGTCTTGCTGTATGGTGGCCTCAGCCCCACATTCCATCCATTGCCCTGGACAGTATCATTTCACCTCATCCTTGTTGGAAACACTGCCTCTTCTAAATTCAGAGGAATTGCTGTTTCAAGTGGAGTCATCAGCATATTTTCCAATTCACTGTCATTTCCTTCATTGACCGTAACAGCAAAAACACTTCATCTGCTCTGCTGCTTTGCCGCTTGACGGCCGCTATTCAACAGGGACGAGCTGAATAGAAACGCAGAGCCTGCAAGAAGGCCTCGTCCAATCACGGGGCGCCGACAGGCGTACCAGCACCGAGAATGAGAGAGCCGGAGCAGCGGGACAGATACTGTTGTTCAGAAATTGCATTACAGAAATATGTGATATAACAATAGGAATAGGTCTGGCTGATGTATTCTCTCTAAATGTCAGAGTCATTCTTGGTTACCTCATGCAAAGTATAAAAGTGAGAGTTTTGAAGAAATGAGGATTTAGCTGGTACATAGGGTAAAAAAGCCTGCATAGCGACCACTCTTGCTAGGCTTACATAGTGTGGACTGAGAGTTACAATCTTTTTCCTTAATACAAAATATTCCATGCACTCAGAAGGTAATGGAGAGAGAAAAAATACTTCAAAGAAAGAATCCTTTAGGAAAAATGTTTTACAATGCCAAATTTATGGGATTTTTCAATTGTCTGCGCTTAACACCCATGTCTCATATAGAAGGCTATATTTGATCCATCTCCCACAGCAATAGCTCAATTTAATAGAACAGTAACGGGATACTAGCCTAGAACACTGTTCAATTTGATTACGCAGTTCATGGGGACTGCAGACTTTGATAAAGGATTGATTTATTTTTCAGGGAGCTTGAAATAATAATCCTCTGCTAAACCTTCATGGCCTCCAGGCTCAAACTTTTAATAACGTTATGAGAGAGATGAGAATAGTGCATCACTCCACGCCTGGTGCAACTTTGCTCAGCCGTCCTGTACAATAGGCTCTTCCCGTAGCTCTTGGTGCCTCTGCATGATGGGTTGTTTGTTTTTGTTTGTTGGTAGGCGTCTAAGACATCCAGGAATTTGCCCTTGGGTTTATCTTAAAAGTCATATGTGCACTTAAATAACCTGTGCCATGGATCATAGTGGTGTACAGTGTTTGCAAAGACAGTAGTTCTTTGTAAAGACTACACAAGCCCTATTATAGTTTTGGAGCTTGTTATTAAAAACCAGAAGAGAACATAGAGGTTATAGGCTTCACTGGCTGCAACCAAATGCAAAATTAAGAAAGCTGGGATGAAGGCACATAAGGGAGATTGTGATATAAACAGGCTGAAAGTGCCTTGAATTGCCACTGGGGGCTCATAAAAACTGAATGTAGACTGCGCTTTGTGTGAATTATTTAAATCTGCAGAGTAAAGACCATACAGATGCTGCATTTTAAATGGGTACGTGTGGACATGAACATCATTGCTGACATGACAAGCAACTACAGAAATGATTAGTAGAAACCCAGTCAAGGTTTGGTGATGTATGTAAACATAGTACTATATTTTCTACTAAAAAGCATATTATATTTTAGTAGGCTACTATATTTTTGGAGGACTACTACTTATTATTATTATTATTATTATTATTATTATTATTATTATTATTATTATATATTAACATGCTGTTTGGATATGCTTCACACCAATTTACACCGAGTCATTTAAAGAAATGAAATCAAAACTGAATGAACTCATTGTAAACCATCATATGTAACTAAACAATGAGCTGAGATGTGCTAATGCTCAGTAGAGGAGAACTGCAGAGTTGGGCGATAATTCTCTGTGGGTTCGTCATTAGCGACCCCTTTGTCGTTATCCATTGTTCATTGTTCATACAAAAATATTGATTATAGCCACTTCACGGAAATGAACTCATATAGGATGTCAATGCAAAAGGCATCATGCTGATGTTTCCATCAAACCAGTACTAAGCTATGAGATACTGTATGCCCATACTACCTCCCACACATCATATCATTAGGTCGGGATGAGATAGGTGTCTGGCCTTATACCCGCTATCATCAGACCAAGATGTTATTATTTCACCAGCCGGCGCCCGTCTCCCACGACCACAAAAGCTCATTACGATTGATAACTGATAGCATCGCTTAATCATGACTGGACAAAGGCCATGACCATCCAAACAAGTCCCCCGATTGAATTAATGGTATTCATTAAGCCCCATTGAGAGCCTTTACCGATGCTGCGACCTTATCCTGCCACTTCATCTTCTTGGGGATTGACTGAGGCAAAATGCAAGATCAGGGAGGGAAAGCAGGTGGGGGAAAGACAGGATGAGAGAGAGATTGAGATTAGGGGGAAGATGAGAGGATGAGTCCCCAGAGAAGGGGGAAAGAGAAGAGTGTAAAGAATGAAAGGTGTTCATTTCACTGCTGGTAGATTGACACGTTCCCATTGGGGGAATGGTTACAGAAATTGTCCCAGAGCAGATTACCATTAGCTTTAAGAGCATGCCTGGACTAATGGCCCTCCAGTGCCACATTTCATCAAAATTCTCCTGAAACATATGTGAAAAACATTACAGAGAGGGAGGGAGTCACCTCTTCCTCATTAAAAAGAGTAACCTGAGGCGTAATATCTGCTCAGAGACCCCAGACCTTGAGTTAGAGGACATAATTTAGCTGCAGCTTTAAAATCAGCACTAGCATGAACGTACCTGCCTGTACAATAAGAATCATTTACAGCCGCGCCCCGACTGCTTGCTAACATGCTGCTGTGCTCTTGGACTCCCCCGAGCAACCCTGAACCAGCAGCTCAGGAATACACAATGATTCTGACCCCAGAGGTCCATGCAGAGAAGCGATGTTGTGTAGTTAAGGTAGCATTGCACATTGTTCATACCATTGGGAGGGCATGTTGTTAGGTTGGGGTTGACTGCACTCTTCTTCTCCTGATGGCTCTCTGGCTTAGGACAGACGCAAGGCGAGGTCTTTTTACGCATGTGCTCTGTGATCCCAGGAAATAGACCTTTTGAGGGCTCAAGGGGAAGGAAAAAAAAGAAAGATATGTAATACTTTGATAATTTACTCCCAGAAGCATCAGCAACTGTGATACTGTAGACAAAATTTAAATATTTCTAAAAGCATCCGGCCGAAATGACGGACATCCGGCAGAATTTCCCTTGAGCAATCCTGGAAGTGAAACGTTGTCGATATAGACTATGAAATAGATAACATTGCTGCATCCTCATTGATGACCTAGTGAGTGTCATAACATTGGTGACATTTACGGAAAAGTTCCTTAGGACTTTAATCAGACATGACAGGATGAAATGATTGTTCCGGATTAAAGTGGCGGTCAAAACAAAGCTCTGTGGTTGGGAGAAATGTTCTCTATATTTGTTGCTATTGAAGACATTCTTAAACTATTCCTAAATGACTTATGTTTTTAGTGAGCTAAGCAACTTGCAAAGACGTCTGAGAGACCCTGACACGACTTGATGCAAAACTGCAGAGAAACAGTGGAAAATATAATGCTGCTATGCACCAACGATGGAAACGCTGTATGGCTAATAGCTACAGTAGCTACTTGTATCGTCAGCCAAACCAAAGAAAAACGGAAAATGGAATGGAAGCTACAAAGACAAAGGCCCAGTATCGCCCCCCCCTCCCCCAAATAAATTAATGATTGAAGTTGAGACCGACATTTGTGGAGGTTGTTAACATGACAACCTCCACAAATGTCTCCACTAGATAAGTTTTGTATCTGACAGGATGAAGAGGATTGCATTTAAAACATTGATGGCTCTCCGTAATAGAGATAGCAGTAAAACAGAAGGCAGCATGGCTAGTGATGATTTATGCAATCAGCCTCATTAATAGTCCAGCTCTAAACGTGGAGATATGGGTCATGTCTTCTTTAAATTAGTGCAGTATGTCAGGTGAGTGCAGCCCTGCTTACAGTAAAAAACCACCTGAACAATCGACAAACACACAAACTTGCTACCATCACCAGTCACTGCAGAGATACACGTGTCTCACAAGCGAGGTTAAATTGAAGACATCTGTACTTGCGTTGGTGCATAATATGTGCACGCTGTGTCTTTTACAATGGATAAACTGGGTTAATCAAATGAGTGCGAAGCACTTTGCACCACACATTTGAGGATATCTTGCTGCTGTATGGCGCCCTCTGTTAAAACAGTGTCACCCCACTTCTGGCTTTGTTTAAACAGTCATTCTTTGAAGTGAATACATTCCTTTTTTATTATGCACTTGATGTACAGAACTTCACACATGAGAACAGACAGGGAGCATGTGTGTGACAAATAAGCACAAGTCTGTTCAATTGCAAAGTGTGTGTGTGTGTGTGTGTGTGTGTGTGTGTGTGTGTGTGTGTGTGTGTGTGTGTGTGTGTAGTACATACAATTTAGGCTGACACTTAAATTTTAGATTTAAGGTTCGGGGACAAATTGCCCAACTGCTGTACACTATAGTCATTTATCATTGTCAGCAGTCAGGTTTGTGCACAAATAGCACTCCCCCCGCATGAAACATATTGTTGACTAATGCATGTGTGGTATACACACCATTTCTTTCATTTAGTCACAGCTCAGGCTGTAATTACACAGAGGGATAGCTATCAGAGTAGCACTCTCATTGTGTAAAGCTTTAGTGGGTCGTCTGCAGTGAGACAGAAAGGGAGAAAGAGAGAGAGGGAGGGAGGGACAGTCCTGTATAAACCTTTCAGGGTATCAGATTTGCAAGCAGCAGCGGGGAGCACACAGGGTAAAATGAAAACATGCATGAGTACTATGGAAAAAAATTCTAAATGTGTTTGTAATCATCGACTGAGTGGTCAAAATGCTTGTCATTAATAAACAAACATGCTTGGAAAAACTGCAGTCATCTGTGGGTGAAATTTTGTGGCATTTTATAGCTTAATCTCTTTTTCGTGCACATGAAAGTTAATGTGTGATCCTACCGTTTCTCAAGAGGCTCTGAAGTTCACGGGTCAAGCGACTTTATTTTTGCCCTTCTCCTTTTCTTCTCTCTCCTTTTTCACCCTCCTCTACAGTGACTGGGTAAGACAGCCGCAAATCATCTGTGAGCCTATTAATTAGTCCAATCACTGGCAAACAGGCCTGCGTTATCACTGCAGCACGACAGTCTTTCAGAGCTGAAATTAAACCATGCACACTACTGTTTCAGTGCCAAGGGGGGGTAGAGATTTAGCTCCACTGGCACCGCGCATGGATAAATCACCACCACTAAGCAGCCTGTAGCGCTGCCATGGCAAAAGAAAGGAGAGGGCAAATATAATGTGCCGCTGTTTATGACAAAAAGAACATTATATATGATGACAAACTAATGATGAGCACTTTGGTTCAAAGAGAAAACCGCTCTGCTGCTTCAAAAGGAGGGAATGTCTGTCAGAATAAAAGTGGATAGAAAAAAGAAAAAACGACTGAAAAACGAGTAACTGAGAGAGAGAGAGCGAGAGATGCCAAAAAGATCTTCGGCAAACCAAGGTCTCTTTTTATTGAAGGAGAGAGATGAATAGCAAAAGATGTCAGAATTAAGTGACAGAGAGGATGAAGGACAGGGAACGGGGAAAAGGCAGCGATTGGAAGTGTGCGCATCGATGTGTGTGTGATCGGCATGCCAGTGTATCTGTGTCTATGTGTGCAGCTGTGTGCATGCCCAAATGTTTCTAGCCCAGACTTCAGGTTGTGGGAGTATCATGAAACTGTGTTTCCCAGCTTAGGCCCTGTTTACTCCCCTTAAAATGCAGATGTTGGTAATAAATCCTGCATTTGCTCATTTATTTGGGGGGACTGCACCTTGCTTTATTAAACCCATCTATCACTCAGGAGTCCTGAATCAATGAGATGCAGAGGAAAGCAGTGTCAGCACAGAGGCACGCATGGAGAATACCAGCAGCCTGTAAGTCAGAGCAGAGAGGAGCATTGAAGCAGGAATAGATCAAAGCATCTGTCGCACAATGTGAATGTGTGGTGACAGAGGTCAGTTTCACGTGGGCATTACTAAAAAACATACTAATGCCAATCACTTTAGTGTAGATAAGAATTGTAGTTTAAATACTGCAAACGCTGTAAAAAAAAAATAAAAAAAATAATACAGTATCAGGTGCAGTATGTAAATAAAGACCTAAATGCAGCGAGGTAATTCATTACACTCAATCTGCATTTAGTATTCAGATATGCAGTGTTATCCCGTATGGGGCTCATCTAGGGGAACCAGGGGTGAACTGCTTCAAACCGAGCCCATCTGGAGACTCCCTCCCTGGGATTCACTCTCCTGTGGTAGAGAGGGCCACATCAACCTCTTTTCCACAGCTGCCACATCCATCGCCCAGCCTGCCAGGCACTTGTTAAATAAGTCTGTCTCAGCCTGCGGACCTGAGCAAAAGGAATATGGAAGAGATCTGGCTCAGCAGAGGGAGATGAGAGAGTGTGGAGAGTAGAAAGTTGGAGAGCAAAGTGAGAGTGGTGGGTGGTGGGGAGGGAAATATGGTTACAGTCTGCAGCAAGAGAGGCAAGAGAATGGCTTGCTATGCAAAGGGACATCAAAGGCTCAAGATTGGTTTGCACTTTTTTAGTGCTGCTGCTACTCGGCTAACGGAGCGACACGGACTCCTCTCCTATCGGAAGAAGACTACCTGAGGGTAGGGCAGGGTGTTTTTCAAAGATGTTAATAAAGCCTCCCTCTATCATTCATCCTGAGCTGGGAGTGAGATGTCTGTCGCTATAGTTAACGTTCAGAGTATGGACAGAAGCAAACAGGTGCACACTTTCACCAGAACTAGAAACGTAAGACTTGACACTCAAGTCAGACTTAAATATGCATTTATTAGTTAATTCGATTTTTTTTTAGCCACTTGAGGGCAGCTGCCCAACACGCACAATATGTTCACATTGACAAACACGTCCTCATACCTAAACGAAAGAATAGGTTGATTTTCAATGACTCCCAAAACAACATTTATAACCATTCTATTTGCTGCCTCTCGGTGTTAACGTAACAGGAGCAGTTTTAAACACGTAGTTAACGTTGGAACTAGTTAAGATTAAAAAACAAAAAATAAGTTAGGGTTTGTAAAACATTAGGGCTTAAAATGAGTCAGGTAAAACTGAACTAAAATGTGACATGACGTCACAAACGTTTTGTCACAGACTATGGTCCGTATAACTTGGTTAATTTCCAAAAGTGACAGTTGACTTATGGTTCCACACAGGACACGGTTACCTGAGTGAAAGTCCTGTGTTTGTTGGACCCATCCACCACCCCAACCTAGCTCCTTCTATGAAATACCTTGTCACCTAGCTTCCTCATCCCTCATTCCTTGCATAATCGACCTATTCAGTCGTTTTCTCGAAAAAGACCATCTAAAATTTTCATATTAACAGAAATCTTTAAGTGATGAATGTGTTTCATATCCAGTGTTGGGGAGTAACGGAATACATGTAACGCCGTTACGTATTCAGAATACAAATTATGAGTAACTGTATTCCGTTACAGTTACAATTTAAATAGTTGGTATTTAGAATACAGTTACATTGTTGAAATCAATGGATTACCTGACGATACTTCTCTGTTTCACGAGTTTATTCACTCTGAATAAAAGGCAACTCTATCGCATTTTCCAGAAGCCCCGATATGAAATCGAATAAATTAGCTCCGTGATCAGTCACAATGGAGTCGGAACCGGCACGACAGAGCCAGGGCAGCAATAAGTTTCTATCTTGGAAATTCAAACAGCATTTCACATTAAAGAAAGAACAGGGAGAACGAAATATAAATGTGCAGTGCAGCCTCTGCTTGCCAGAAACCAACCTCCTTTCAGCTCCAAATTACTCCACCTCCAACCTGAAGAAGCCTCTTAGAGTAAGTTTTTTTTTAATTAGCCAAGGGTAGTCGTCTGCTGTAGATTTACTGGTCACCTTGCTATTTTAACATTGACGTGGGACTTTCCATTCTCCTATACGTATACATGCTGATTTACTAGCTCCAGAGCCGTTTAAAGACTGACTAGCCCCGTTTGACATGCTAGCTAACGTTAGCTAAAATTAGCTCGTGGTAGCTTAGACCGCGGTTAGATTTTTGTAGTATGCAGTTCGGGACTACCAATACAATAATCTATCTGCTTGTTCAGGTACACATTCAGCTAGTTGGAATAAAAAGAACACACCATTATAGGCCTGTTTGTTAAGCTGGATGTGATAGCCGCATTCCTACACCTATAAAACGCAATTCAATGTAGAAGTAATCCTGAAGTAATCCAAGTATTCAGAATACATTACTCAGATTGAGTAACGTAACGGAATACGTTATAAATTACATTTGTGGGCATGTATTCTGTATTCTGTAACGAAATACGTTTTGAAAGTATCCTTCCCAACACTGTTCATATCCAGCAGACACAGAGCAACATCAATTTGGAGTCATGTGTCTGGTCACACTTCACACTATTCACACTTTTTTAAATCTCTGTTTTGGTCTAAACGCTCCACTATGTTTACCAGCTACTCGCTCCCTTTGTCTGATTGATGCTGGGCAGGTAGCGTACAGTTGGTTTATCATTTCAAGCAGCTGCTCAAAACAATTAACCAACTGTATGCTACACTGCCCAGTAAAAGGAAGG
The DNA here is from genome assembly GCF_004354835.1 of Perca flavescens. Lineage (NCBI taxonomy): Eukaryota > Metazoa > Chordata > Actinopteri > Perciformes > Percidae > Perca > Perca flavescens. The sequence continues at coordinate 22,957,625 of NC_041340.1, forward strand.
GGAAAGTGGAGAGCAGGATGTGCATAACCACATCACTTTCTCATTTTACCATAGGCCTTCTATTGCTTTAAAAGGACTTGGTGTCAGTTATGTAAAAACACTCTTGACACAGATTTGAAGGGAAAATGTTCAAATGCCGTGTCATTTTAATGGGCCGCATTCAGACCTGAAACACTTACATCATGACTTGCAATTTGCCTATGAAGATCTCTTTCCTCAAAAGATTTAAAAACAACTCTGGCACCTACACACACACACACACACACACACACACACGATACAAAATATGATACGAAACATGCATGTACTATCAGTTAAAGAATATGCTGCATTGAACTACCAACATGTATATAGTAAGAATCCCACCACTTTCATGAGCTAGAACAATACAATTCTGCATCATTAATAATAATCTAATAATAAAATACTCTGTACTGCATAAAGCATATTTTTACTTTTGATAGTTAAGCACATTTGCTGCTGACAGTGTGCTTCAAATAGAATATGAATGTAGGACTTTTACTTAAATTCAGCCTTTTGATGCTGTGGTACTGTTACTTAAAAGAAAAGGTCTGAATGCTTCATCCAGCAGTGCACACACCAGTCAGGTGTAAAAGGCAGCAAACTGTGGAGAAAACTTGGTACAGTAGGAGGCGTCAGCAGACCAGTGCATCGTTATCTATCAGCGCTAACGGGAAAACTCTTGGGCACGTTGCAACAGCCACACACACCGGGGCAGTCTGGGAGGCCTTGTCTGTGTTTATCGAAGGGTCAAGGCCCTCATGAGATGAGCTCACTGGAAGGTCAGTGGACACATCAATCCCATTACTCTCATATAACCATCAATAACTGCCCTAATTCAAGTCTATTGCTGGCAAGTCAGGCAATTACAACAGCCTAATTGCAGGTAATGTCAGTGAAAGCCCAAAGTCAAACAGAGACATGCAACAAACTAAATACTGAATGCTGTCGGGAAGCTACATGACAGCTTACAACATGTTTCCTAATGGCTTTGTACAAGCATTTGGTAAATATTCAAACAAACAAGCCACTGTTATCTTATACTTCCCACGTTAAACACTTATTTAGTCATGTTCCGACACATTCAAGAATGGCCCAGCGAGCGATGCAGTCAAGTGCCTAAAACAAACATTTTGAGAACAGAGACTTCTATTGGGCAGGATAGTCTTAAGGTGCCATGACGCTCATGCATAAATCATGCAATCATCATCAATGCGTATTCAGAGAGGCTGTATCGTTCTGCGTCTCTATGGGAGATTAGAGGGAGCCCGGACTGTGACAAAACCCAACTGATTGTAATGAGCTTTTTTGTGGCTTCCTGCGCTGACAAAACAAGCCTAAATTAATCATGATACAGCCCTCCTACTGCGGCAAGGAAGCCTAAAGCTTCCATCGGCACTCCCTGTTGTAAATTGAACTCTGCGACTGAAATTTTCTATGACGCAAAGTGAATTAGGCTCCAAAACGCTTTAATTTAAGTCATTCACAGAAAATGGGTGAAAGATTATGTTTTCAATAATTGGCTTGCCTTTATGAAACATGACTCAAATGGTCGCAGTTTGTGTGTTGCACCATCTGCAGTGAAAGGAGTAAGATAAGTGAGAGTGATGAGGGAATAAACAGAAGCAGAAACACACTCTGAAACCTACAGCTGGCGTCACAGGAAGAAAAACCTAAGTTTGTGTGTGTGCATGCACTGAAATGTACAGGCACAGTTTTTAAATTTTTTTGATTCTTTTCACATCTTTATTAGCATGCATTTACTTTCCATCTCCTTCTGTCAACTTAAGCTCCATCTATTAGTTAACTTAGCTAAATGGAAATAACCGGGAAATTCCACCAAAGTAAATCTCCCTTCTCAGGTAGAACTTATCTGTTTGTCACTTTGAATACTATGCTTGATGTATTGAATGAATTCACTGTTTGTTAGTCCTGTCCACCTTAGTTGCTGTTGCTCTGCTGTTCTTACAAGACACATAGATGCAGAGTACAGTGGTGATGATGGTGGTAGATGTACCGCACAAAATTCTCAGTATTTTTTTTAAACAATGGCTCCTTGATTTCAGACAGAGGTAGACAAAAGCAGGCTTCTCATTTCTAACCGGCAACTGTCGATTCTGCCGGTTGATACGATAAGTGCTGCTGCTGACACATTTTATAAGCCGTATGGCTAGAAATGTTATTAAGCGTTAAAGGTTAGCTCCATGAGTTGGGTGAAAACACTGTCTGGCGTTCTAATGTTTCTAAAGTATCACTCTTACTACAGATCCCATGCACACTGCTTCAACATGTGGAGAAATACAAAGACTGACAGACCTGCCCTGCCTAAATATATGGTTGCTAAGCTATGACTGGACAAGCATTGTTCGGAGGAGGGATAAAGTCGAATGGTCAAAGATTTTGATTTGAAGCCAGTTTTGCCCAGCTGTGCGACCACAGAACCTCATCCAAAATAAGCGCTGACTTCCTTTCAGGCTGCCAATAATAGCATTAAAATGGAAAACAACTGAAAACCCTTGACTGTATTTTAATTGCACTATTAAATCACTTCCTAATTGTACCGCAGGCAGTGAGAACTGATAGTCCAAAATTAAAAAGCTGGCAGCAGCGACTTTAAATTTGTAAAAAAAAAAAAAAAAAAAAAAAAAATGTTTTATTTCTGTCGGATCATTATCAGATAGGCCTAGGTAATGACATTACCTTATCAGCTTATCCACCAGCTGAAGGTGTCCTCCTGGTCAGGGATGATGACACCGTGGGGGTTATGATTTGACAGGAAGCCGAGGACACGACTCATCAGACTCTTTAGTCACACTGAGAAGAGGCGCTCACATCCTCTATGTCTAACTGATACCTGCTTCATGATTCCATTACCTGGAGTGCCAGAGGGCCGGTGGGACAGGAGCCATGCATCCATACAGGAAGCCAAGACGCAAGTGAAGGCGAGGGCAAGATGAAGGCAGGTGCTCGGTGGACAAGTGAAACATGAATATATCAAAAGGACTTGAATGTCTCCTTCCCTGGCAAACAGATTGCCTTGGTTGGGTGGATTGCTTTCCAGCCATGTGCCTGGAGGATATACTGGTTCTTCTCATTTTAAGGCTCATCTTCCCATTTTTGCATGTTCAACATTTTGTGGTAATAGGGAAACTGGGTCAAACTAGCACTCTCACATTCTAGTCACATAATTTCAATGGAGGGAGAACTTTTGAGCATTTGCTTTGTACTCTGGGGTGCAGGAAAGAAGAAAGCAAGTTTTAATTCAGCGAGTGAACTGTGTGGACTGTTGTTTTCCAGCAGGATATGGAAGGAGTTAGTGTTTGACCACTTACACAACCGCGGTATGGGAATTGAAGAAGGGGAAAATAGTTGTAAGGATTACTTCTGCCCCAAGACCCATTGCCTCGAGGACAGGTTATCTAATCCAAAATCTCCCAATTGCAACAAAACTTTGTGCTGTGTTCAACACAGAACAAAAATAAGAAAAATATACACATCCTGTGGGTTCAATATAAGAACAGGGATGCCCCAAAGTAATTTACCCAGAATGACCCACACTGTAGCACATGAATAATGTACAAAGGCCATAAAATGGCAAAAAAAGAGAACTTAATGGTTTTACCTCCCCTTATACAAACTATCCCAAGAGATGTCACATTACAAAAAATAACATGGAAACTGCTGCTACCAAAGCAATATAAGCCATATTAATCTTGCTGACTGCAGTAAATATGACTCCCATCTCAGCATACATTTTAAGTGGTACTGAAAGGCACCGAACTGTAGACTATACAGGCTGAAGTGACTTTGCCAAGGAAACCGTTAACCGTGTTTATCAATGCAGATTTGTCGTTTAAAGAAGGCTTTAACAAAGATTTCCCAGGCAGGGGGAGAGGCGTGAGGAGAACGAGTGGATGTGTAAGAGACGGAGTAGGAGTGAGAATGAAAGAGGATAGGGGGGGAAGTAGAGGAGGGAGACAGTGAAAACGTGGGCGCGAGGACTGAGCCATTCTAACCGGGTGAAGACAAATAGGCAGCTATTTGGACGGCATCCAGACACCTGGAGCTGTTATCAGGTTGCGGTGAGTGCGGCTTTCAGAGGGTTGTGAATGGGAAGCCGGAGCTCAGCACTAACGGGCATTTCAAGGCTCTTTACCTCTGATGATGGTGGCTTTTTAAAGCAGGTCAAGCTGACAGGGCAGCAGCCGGGACCCCTGTGCCCCGCTCCGCTTCCACAAAGTCTGACAGAAGGAGGGGACGAATGGACTTCGTAACCGCTAGGGCAGCTCCTGGAGCCGCATTACACACACACACACACACACACACACACACACACACACCAGGGAACAGAACAGTGTGTTCCAGCCAGTAATACATCTGCAAACATGCAATTCAAGAATTCTTTTTTTGGTGTGTAAAGAATCATTCTGGTGGCACTAAAGAAGAAGCACATCAAAACAGTTGATATGGCAAAGCACCAAAAGTAAAAGTACTCATTATTCAGAATCACCCATTTTCAGTTTTATTTAGTTTAGTTTTATAATTTAATTATTATAATACTCACAATTAGTCTTGACCTTTGCATGACCACTAAGGACAAAATAATTGGCAAAACTGGAGAAAACAATATGAAGTCTTTGGACCAACAGTGATTACAGCTAAAAAGGGCCAGACACAGTGAAAGCCTGGCAGTCATTCATCTTTAGCTGGTGTTCTGGCTGAGCGGAGCTGGAAGAAAAAGCAGAAGGAGGAAGAGGAGAAGGAGGAGGTTTTTTTTTTCACCACTGAACATTAGTCCTTGCTTCTGTCAGTCAGTGCTGATCCAGCCTTTTTGTTTCCTAGCCTATTCCTCTACTATTCCCTCTGAAATGCTAATATGGCAACTTAGTGCGCCAGCGTCAGCCTTTTCCCCAGCCTTCGCCGCACATCTTTCTATCTCCTGGATGTGTCCCTCTGATTCTCCTCTTCTGCACAAAAGAAGACTTTAGTTCCGTCTCATTTAAAATATCTTAACTTAGGAGAAGGTCAGTGGTCATGTACATTTTGCATCCTCCAAGAGATGCATTTTTTTTTTTTTAAACAGCCATGTACTTTTAAACAATCGTCCTAGTCAACTTTCCCCAACGCAGTGACCTTTCTTTTTGCCATTCTGAACAGAACCATTTTCAGGCACCTTTATGCTCTTTGCGTGTGAATGAAAGCTTTGATTTCATCTGTTTCCAGGGGGGGGCTCACCAGAATATCAGAGAGACTAGTGCTTTCACAGCATTAACACATGGTGCCGAGTTCTTCCCAATGCAGATGCACGCAGTCTTTCACATCCTCCTGACAGACAAATCAAACTGTTTAATTCATCCCAGCTAAATTCATGTAATGACAAATTAAAAAGTTAAACAGTCTTAGTCAAAAACCAAAATGCATAAGGAGGGGTGTAATCAAAGAATCGGATGGCGCCGCTGCTGTATCTAAACCTCAGATCTGACTCGTGGAAGAACTCTCAAAATGACACTTCACATTATGATTACAGTGTGCCACGTCTGCACTCTATCGGATCTGCTCTTTGGTTGGCTGAGTCCTTTCCCAGTATCTATTCTAATAAGTGGCAGAGTTAATCGAGAGCATAGACCAACACAGCTTCCCCCTGGGAGCAGCCAGGCAGTGCTGCTGACTGCGGCGCTGACAGCCAGAGAGCATTAAGCACAGGGGTACTGCCGCCCAGTGCAGGCGCTCAGTGAACCATGACGGTGTCATTTCTTTTAATAGGGCTTCTTTCTTTCTCTCTCCCTCTCTTTCACTCTCTCATAATCTGTTTCCTCCTCTCTTCTACTCCTTTTTCTTCTGCTATAGTTTCGCACTACCCTTCCTTAGACACATCCTCATTCCTAGCCCTTGCTTCCTTTCTTTCTTTAATCCCGGCCTGCGTCTTGCCTGTTTAGAATGCAAGCAGGGGATGCAGTTGTTGCCGAGAACCCCAACGGCGTGTGGGGAACTCTAATTGGTTTGCTTAACCTTCAGAGCACAATGAGCAGGCTGTAATGAAGGCTCATGATTCATGGCCAGGTAATAAAACTGAAGAGGGCCGTTTACTCAACACACACACACACACACACACACACACATACCTTAAGACGCTCTGAGTAACACGCAGCTGCATATGGGATTTAACACAACATCAGGAGTGTGTTGTCAGACAAGCGTATGGTCCCTAATAAAGCCTTAAGCTATTCTACTGAGAGACTATTGAAAAGCATTCCTTCTTGGCAAGTGATTTTCATCAAAAACATGCAACATGGCAACCAGGTGCGGGTAATTTGAAAACTGGATGCCAGAAGGGAAAATTATCAGGGGTGTGTGACAGTTGATGACATAATGTAAAAGATTTCAGGGTCAGCGGCTCTACATGTGACAGACCAAAGCTACACAGGTTGCTCACAGGTTGTGGACAGACAGCACACTTTTTCCATATGTTCAGTAAAGTTCTTGTCTCACGGCTGAATTTAATGCAGTATGTTCAACAAAGGCCTTTTAGAGGGGACATTTAGATCTTGCACCCTGATAAGACACAATATACAAGAGAGCTGAAGGAAACTTGTTAGTACCACAGGGCAAAGCTTCCCAGAAATCTGAATTAGCTGTGTGTGTGTGTGTGTGTGTGTGTGTGTGTGTGTGTGTGTGTGTGTGTGTGTGTGTGTGTGTGTGTCTGTGTGTCGGTTTGTGTGTGTGTGTTGTGCATGTTTGATGAGGTTTTTTAATGAACTGGCGGACTCCTGGTGGATATTGCTGTGTCAGGGTATAGTCTGCCTTTTAAGGGCCTCTGAATAAGTTATGATATTTGGAGAGATAATGAGATGGAGGGAAGGAGATTGAGGGTATGAAGGAGCTGAGATCATCAGCAGAAAAGTCTTTACACAAGCTGACAGTTGGAGGTTTGAGGTGCTTTTCAATGTCAAACGGAGATATTAAGAGCAAAAAACTTGGCAAGAATCTTTGAAAGTCACTATAGGGAATTCATTGACGTCTTCTTGTTAACATGTCCTTTACCTTCTCCATCTAATGTGAACATATTTACATCATTACAACGGAGAACTTGCAAAGACTGCATGACACACCAAAACCCACTTGCATGAGCTAATGACAATTTACAAGGCAGTCTGACTGCGATGCTTCCACCTGAGGATTGAGGCTACATTTTAAATTGACTCCCCTTTCAGCCTGTGGTGCCACAGACACACTGCAAATCAGAGGAGCCCTGATGCTCTGATGCACAGATGCGCTGTGTCATATAGTTGCAATGAATAATGGGCATTGTAGTGTAACAGGCTTTTAGCGCTTGGCTGCATTAAATCTTGATAGTTTGAAAACGACATTATTGGGAACCTCAGGCTTCATGTATCACTGCACCTGTAATAAATCCGAAACAAAGGTTTACTTATTGGATTGTTAATTTAGCTGGTAATACATCCTGTGGTGCCTACAGTCATCTATAAATAACCACTGCCTTTGCTAGGTCAGATTTAATAGACTACCCGTTTCCAACAGTCAATGCCAGCTAAGAAGAATGTAGAAGTAGCCTTACCTACAGAGTGTGGGGTAGTAGTTTTTCGAAAACACAAAGGGACACAAAGGTGGGATTTATGCCGTATTTTATTATTGGGTTTTGAGTGGCTATTATTTGGTTTTACAACTGAAAAGACCTCAAGGGTGCAGAATAACTGGTTGGTTTGGAAAATGTACATGTGGTTAACTCCCCCACCTCTGACAAAGAGAAACCTGCACAGCCGCATCACAAAGCTTTTCTATGGGAACCCTTCGGGTCTCCCACGGAGTGAATGAAATGGATGAGACAGACCCAAACGGTGTTAAGTGGTTCTGTACTTCCTATTTTGAACTTCAACTACAAAAGTCAAAGGAAGTTGTAGCTGATCAGTTCTTATAGCCTGATAAACGTGAGGGCTGGAGTGGAAAAACAGCCCCCGGCAGACATGCTTGTTGATCATTCTGTCCACTCCCTCCACAATGATGACATGTATTTCATCATTTAAACAAAGAGAGGACCTGATGATACTAAAGTCAAAGGTTATTTTGGGACCTTTTTGCACTTTCATGACAACATAAGTCATGACAGTATGCCATATTATATCCAGGCCTTGAACTTGCCTCTGTGTTGGAGATTTTCTTGTCTTAGAAGAGGTATTTAATTGATTGAGTCAATGGGATGACTTCACAATGACTAAAAACCTGTTAATAAAGGTTAATTTCCCATGTCATATTTACCAATGGCTTTATTTGTAGGCCTTTAACCTCTCACTGGGCCACAATGCCTGATAGCATGCATCTTGCTTCTGCACAGGATTTATTACTGACTGTAAATCATCCATCCACTGGCTGTTTGTTGACTCCATTCTTGTCCACCAAATTTCTTCTCAGACACTGCAGAGTTTCTTAGCCATACATACAACATGGGTGGGGCCTCGCATTTTGTGAGGCCAGTGGTTTTTAATTGTAACCTGGTGCTTTTGAAATAACTGGGATCTTTCCACAAAAACAACATTCTGGTGTGGTCAGTCTAGAACTTTGGTCCAGACTGCAATATCTCAACAACTATTCAATGGATTGCCACAGAATTTTGTACAGACACTAAAACAGTGTATAATATAAGCCCTCGACAGAAGCATTTCTACATAGAAAATACAATTTCACATATTGACACTCGTCATTCGCACTCATTGAGAACCTGTTAATATATTATATGAGTAAACTCACGGGATATCTTTCCCAGGCAAAGCAAGTGACAAAAACACTTGGAGGTGAAACACAGGCTCTCTACAAGATCTTTGACTAGGAAAAGCCACCCCAGGTGAGCCAGGTTCGCAGACCTGAGAGTGCTGCGTGTAGTTTACTGCCACCACATTTCATGATGTCTGGGTATCAGAGTACACATTCTTCAAACAGGTGTCTCTTGATGCCTTTTAAAGTCACTAAGGTGTGAAGGTGCCTGCGGCAGCATTAATGCCGCTCTTTGTGTTGGGAGTGTTTGTCAGACAGAGAGTCGAAATGCCTGAGAATTCACACTTTAAAATGATTAGTTCATTCCAGGTGATTGAACCTGTGCCACTTCTGCCTGGGCAATTTGATATGTTGCTCTCATGGTGTGCTGCAAACAACTTCTTTGTAAGTTGTTTTCTTTCTCTCTGGTGAACACAACTGCAATTACTTTCAGTGCTTGGCCTTTTCCCACCTCCCATTCACATTTTTTAGCCTGTCCATTTAGCTGTTCGGAGGAAGGAGGGGATCATATTGTTTGACTACAGCCATTTCCCGGTGAGAGCGCTGGAGTCATTCATCTTGTAGAACACAGGTGAACTCACCCCATGAGGAAAAAAAATACGAACACTGACCCGAGCAGACGGATATTTTTCTTCCCAGCAAAGACTGTGCTGGGAAGTTGAGATTAAGAGGGATGTTGAGGGAGACAAGGGGGGAAAAAACGTGTCAAAGTGCATGGTTGAAAGTATATAAAATGGACTGAGGTGACTGGGTCCTGGAATGGAAATGGAAAATCTGGCATATGAGAGGCATATGTTAGATTATCATGGCATGATATTGTTGAGTTGAATCAAGGAGGTGACACTGCAAAATATCCTTCCTTTTCCAAACCAGGAGAAAATATAAGCAAGTAAAACACAAATGACAGAGATAAATAAACAAAGAGAGCAGCACAGAGAGAGAGGCTGAAGGGTAGATTACCTCTGGGTTCACCTTAGGTGTGCCTCCTGATCGTGCTGTTGGTCTGGCTTAGAGGTTTTGATATGGGTAGTGACTGTTTATTGAAGCTGGCACAGGTTGGCCACCTCACATGAGCCTCAGAAATAGCAGAGTGGAAAACATCCAGGGTACAGGGAGGCCGTAAACCATCATCCTGGCACATATAAAGGCTCATATAAACATGCATCTCACTCATATTTCACTGCTTTATTGGACTCAGCTTCATACCGTAGCACACCCAAGATATACAAGTATCTGCAAGACGATAGTCTAAATTATCTCTCTATCACTGGGTTACTAAGCAATTTGATGCCTAAAAACCCAAAATGTAAACATTCCTCCGATGATGGAGCTGGCAGCAAAGCATGATAAATCTGAGTAGGGATAATGGCTCCAAACATTCTGATTCATATCTTAGGAATGATTTCCGTGACATACTTTTTTACTGTCATTTTCTAAATTTAAACACAATAGAAAGAGCCAGAATAATGTTTTATTAAATCTGCTAAATGTAAGGTCAAAAACCATTGAGGTGTCCTCTCTCTGTTGTTTCATGAATGTATAGTAGCCTACACAATATAGTTATAGAATTAAAAGCTATAAAAGCTCTTTATCGAGATGAACTGTAGATGAGACAATTTGTTGTTTGTATGTATGTGTGTGTGTGTGTGTGTGTGTGTGTGTGTGTGTGTGTGTATATATGTGTGTATATGTATGTCTATATATATGTATGTATATATATATATATATATATAAATATATATACAGTATTTCACAAAAGTGAGTACACCCCTCACATTTTAGTAAATATTTCATTATACCTTTTAAACACTGAAGAAATGACACTTTGCTACAATGTAAAGTATTAAGTTTACAGCTTGTATAACTGTGTAAATGTGCAGTCCCCTCAAAATAACTCAACATACAGCCATTAATGTCTAAACCGCTGGCAACAAAAGTCAGTACACCCCTATGTTAAATTCCCATAGAGGCAGGCAGATTTTTATTTTTAAAGGCCAGTTATTTCATGGATCCAGGATACTATGCATCCTGATAAAGTTCCCTTGGCCTTTGGAATTAAAATAGCCCCACATCATCACATACCCTTCACCATACCTAGAGATTGGCATGGTTTTATGTCAGTTAGCTTAATAGCTAGTTTGATTTGCATTGAGAGATGATTTTATGGAAAGTACCCCATGCCAATCTCTAGACGTTCTCACTGCCTAGACGTTCTCACTGCCCAGACGCCATCAGTCCCCACCCAGGTCTCGGTCATGGTACAAAAATAAATATATATTAGAGATGGCCCGATACCATTTTTTGCTTCCCGATACCGATTCCGATACTTGAATTTGCGTATCGGCCGATACCAAGCACCGATCCGATACCAGTGTGTCATATGTTTTATTATGTTTACTAACTGTATACTACTATCCCTGTATGGATGTGATATTATTTCTATCTTTGTTGTCTGTCTGGCTCAGGTTAAACTCTTTGTGAAACATGAACAAACACAAACAATGAATGCCACAGAACTTTCTTTTATTAGTCACTTATAATGGAAAAAGAACATAAATAAACTACTTTAACGTAGATTTTCTTTAGGGCTTTATTACGCGGTATCGGATCGGTGCATAAACTCCAGTACTTCCCGGTACCGATATCAGCGTTTTAGGCAGTATCGGATCCGATACCGATACTGGTATCGGTATCGGAATATAAACATTATATTATATATGTACATTAACATGAACACTAAATCAACCATACAAAACTAAATCCCAGATAACATAAATGCACACCCAAAACATTAACAGAACAGTATTAAAACACACTTCAACTAGGACAGAAACCATTCAACAGTTCAAATGACCCCACCCTCCCATACAGAAACTTAACATCCTTAGTTAGTTTACAGTGAATACTTACACTATAATTATTAACTCTATTAGCTAAGCATTATTAATGGACTTTTAATACCTAAAAACATGTTAACACTAATTACTTAACATCCATGATGTAGTTGATCAATGGCATGGTTGTTCTCCTCTGGGTTCCCTCAGCTCTTCAGTCCGTGTCATGTGAGTGTTCTGTATGTCACTCAGGTCTTCTGCTTTTCATTAATAAATACAATTACAGAACCGTGTCTCTGTGATGGTGCTGTTACAGACAAGGTTACTCACAGAGGAGTATTGCTGAGCTTGAGGCAAGGCAAAAAAAATTACAGCATGTACAGCAAAACATCACTGTTTAATAAATTGCCTTAAACAGTAAAAACTTGGCACAGGAGAAATGCTTTTAGGGACAGGAAATTTGATGAAAATGTGCACCAACTTCAAGTACTAAAAGAAAGTTGAAGTGTTAAACGTATGCAATTACTGTACACTTTAAACAAATGATTTATGTGAAAGGAGAACCAGACTCTGCAGTTCCACTCAACCCTGCACAGGGTTTTAACATCTTTCAGCTCATTGTTTTGGTATTAAGGCCTGAAACTTTACGGTTTGTATTCAGTCTCATTGCTCTCATCGTCGCTTCAACACTACTGCCAGACAAAGCTGGTTAAACACAGAGGAGAATTTAGCCGCTAAAGAGACAAACATTTCCCTCAGGAAGTTTGTGGGGGCCAAAACAGAGCTGAAAGGTGGACAAAAACATGACTCCAAATGAATGATCATGTTACTCCGTGATGGCTGGATAGGCAGTTCGCTAACACTTTTCCTATATTGCCTTAAAAGTAATAATATGTAAGTGTTCTACCATTATTCTACTTTATGGACAATTCTACAATACTTGTACTTTTCTTGAGTAAATACATTTTTATTTTAAAAGAATATTTTCAGTTCATACAAATATAATGCATTGTAATATTAATCCTATATATCTATACTGTAATTATGTAGCAGTCTTACTATTTACTTTTTTATTTGCTTTATTTTACTTTTTTATATTAATACAAAAATACAGGATTTTCACTTCACACTTTGATATTATTACTTCAACAGTTATTGAATGGCCCATGTGGTTAAGCTGCACACCATGTAAGCGTTTCTGGCTTAGGTTCTGTGTTGCATGTCATGCTCCTCTCTCCCACCCTGCGTTTCCTGCCTGTATCTACAATGTCCCTATTCAATTAAAGCAAAAAGGCCCCCAAATGTAATATTAAAACAAAAACAATTATTGAATAAGTGCAACCTTAAAATGGTATTGTTTACTGATCTCTCCCTGAACAGGGTTGCCTTGAGAAAACACAAAAAAACAACCCTTTGCATGCTAAAAAGGCCAATAAACTGAAAGCAATTCTATGTGGAATAAGAAAATCAATTAAGTTCACCTAAAGTGTTTCTATACTGAGTTCCACACAACGGTCAGCAAATAGATGGAAGCAGAGAGATGACGTGAGGGCAAAAAAGCAGCACAGTGCAAAAAGAAAGGCAGAGAGAGAGAGATAAGGACTCTTAAGACAGACATCCACAATGAGAATGAATTAATCATTGTCTGGGGAAATGGGAGACATTGTCCAATTTACAGGAGATTTATAGGTAGGAAATCAAATGCCACAGCGTATCCATTAGCCAAGGTTACAACTCCGCAATACAATGTGTAGAGACAATGACTCCTGAGAATGTAATGTAAGGGGTGGAGACAGAGAGGTCTAAAACAATTTCATGTAATATGTGGCGGTATTATTCTATTAGCTATGAATCATTTTAGCTCCTATGTGATTCCTTATGATGGCAATTGAAAGTCGATTTTAATTTGTGCTCTTTTATCAATGGGTATAGGAGACAGGAGAAATTACCAGACAGCGCCTCTTTAGTTGAGACCGAGCAGCAACAAGCAACAGCTTGTTGAAGTCATGAGCCTCAGCCCACCGCTCAACTCTCCATGGTAAAATATAAGAGTGCCTATTCCTCCTGCAAAAACTCTCTCATCTGGCAGGGAAAGCCTCTAAATCTTGTTATAAGCTCAGAGAGGATAGAGGGCACACCATTTATGAACGCTGCATTGAAGCCCGGGGGATGTTATAAGAATTAGTCCTGCTTTTTTCGATGCCAGAAAAACAATCATGATAACAAAACTGGTATTAATTGTCACAGGGTTTAAAGTTGTGTTGTCAGAAACAAAGCAGCAGATACAGAGGAGCGACTCAAACAGGGGCATTGTTTTGAGTTTGACCTCCTCGTTCCACAAAAATGACAAATTATTAGTGAATAAGTGAATAGCCTAAAGATCATATACAGTATATATACTAACCTAAAACCATCTTCGAAAATGGGTTGAAATCATAGGAGATGCATGTGCCTAACTATTTCAGTGCTGAATTATCTGCTTCTCAAAGTCATTGTGCCTGCTGCTTGGATGAAAAGCGTGGCAAACGTGCTTAGGCTGAGCCCTCAGTCACAGGCCCTATGAGGGTTACTCTGAATGTCTTTCTCTCTACGATTTTACTATGTTATATTCTAACAATGGAGAAATGACTCATTGAGGATGCTCAATATGTGATCAACAGTCCACAGAGAAGCTATATAAAGATACACGTAGAGAATTTAAAAAAATGTTTTTTAAATGCCATTATTCACCCAATATGAAGCTGTATTAAGTTCAAGTTCATCAGGACACTGTTGTGCAGTGTTATTGATTTGATTTATGGCTTGGCAATGCTGCCCTTCAGTGGCAGCGGACTAGAATCACTTTTTTTCTGCAGATGAGTTGAAGGAATGAAACTTATTGCGCTGAGGAGAAACATGCTGTGATGCAGTGCCAGTAGGAGCAGAATCAGTAATATGAAATGCAGTAATACATTCTCACCTTCTTTTCGTAATCAACTTCGTGCTGACAACATTTCACAGTGATGAAATATCCATATGCTTAGCCCAAAAAGTCATTCTTCTCCATTATTTCCTTCCACAATATCAAGTGAAAACCAGCGATTACTCAGTGTCTGGCAGGGTGAGCTTATATCATGAAAGAGTGTACCTCTCTGTAGGTCAAGTGCACTGAAATGTCAGGTTTTGTCCCAAAGAAATAAAGACAGATGTTTTGTGGCACTTGCCTGAAAACTAATCTAAGCTGGTGATCCATCAAGCCCCCAAGTTTCAGCCCCGCTCGGTGCGCTGGTTGGTTTCATCATCTCGAGGCTCAAGGACGGACTGATCCACAGGCTACCACTGGTTCTTTGCTTCAGACATCAAAGTCTCTCCATCTGAAAAGAACACAATTAAGGTCGGCTTTGGATGTTGAAAACGTACAAACCGCATGTGCCACATTCAATCTTCTTAAAGCATTGTCCTCAGCTGGCTTTTTGGTAACATAAATGTCAAATTATTCCCCAAGTTTAGTGAGTGACACGTGTTTAGAGTATTTGATGGTGTTGTACACAGAGTGGTGCTGACCTCACTGTGACATGGACTCTCTTCCAGGCCCGCTATCATACTGTTCAGCCTGACAGGGTCCAGATGCATTCACATGTAATTGCATAATGTGTAGTCTGTTCAAGAATATAATTTGCAATGCTTTACCACTCTTTGATGATTTGATGAAATCATCAACCGCTCGGCCTTTTTTCAATAACAACGCTGGACATTATTTACCAGGTTTCTGAATCAATTCTTCACATAGGACCACCACTCCATGTGTCACCGCCCATGTGCCACCCACATAACAAAACAAAGTGCCAAACAATGTACACCCATGAAAAACAGCATACAGCCCAAAACATAAAACACATAAAACCCATGCATAAACAACGCATTGCATCAGTGACCACCTCTTCCCATTCACAGTACACAACAGAAAATTAATCACCAAACGTGTTTTCTTGTCTCAAAGTGCTGAGTAATTATCACGCAACCCAAACAGATGCAAAGGGGGGAATATTCTCACGCCATCATATCATCATCATTGTCTCACAGGCGCTGCAGCTGTTCACTTTGTCCATTAGGTGTCGCTCAACTACTTCACCTGGTGCATCCAGATCCAGCCCCCCCCAACCAACCTCTTCCAACCTCTGGCCCGGATAATCTGGGTTCGTAATTTGTCCTCGGCCAATCACAGAAGAGGTGGGCGGGACTCCATTGTTACTACAGATACTCGGAGAAGTTTGAGCCGACCTGCTGCAGCTGCACCTATGAGCCTCCGCGTTAATGAATAGCCGCGGCCCGCGCGAGACAAAACGAGCCGATTATGCCGAGATAAAGAGCATCTGACTCGCGCTCTGTCTGATAATGGCACGCGATGGTTCATCCGCGGAGGTCTTCCCGGACAAAGTGATGCCCAGAGCAGCTCCCTGCACGTGCGGCAAGAAGTGCAGGAGTCGGAGCAGCAGCGTCCTCTTCCTGGGATTATTCCTGCTGTCGCTGTCTCTACACGCTGTCACCCTCGTCTGCTACCTGGACCTGCGGTCCGAAGTCAAAAGGGAAATTATCCACCAGAAGCGGGATACAATGTTGACACTCGCGGGGAGTGACCTGGCTGACCCGGCGACGGTGCTCTCGCCCGGACTCCCGCGACTGGACTCCGGCAGCAGCCGCGGCGCAGAGGGTCACGAGGTAAAAAAACAACATACAAATAAAAACAACCAAAAAAAACAAAAACAAAAAACAAAAATGAAGAGCCACAGCAGCTCATTCATGGCGACATTGTCCTCATTCCTCACACGGAGGCTGTTCGTGTTCATTCACCTCCGTTCAGTCCTCCTGTTCCCGTATCACGGTGTCAGGTTTTGCGTCTGTGCTCTGTTATGGCATGTTTCTGGGCAACTTATTTTACAGTAGCCTAGTCACGAAGTTTTTGCCAGCTCTGTTTCCAGACAAATATGTTTTTGAACCAGCGCTCCCGTGTGCGTGATCCAGCCACTTGGACAAAGATGCGCAAAGGTATTAGCTTTAAAAGTCTTGTCACCTGGCCAAAAACTGAATGACTGTTCAGGTAAACGGATCCAGGGAAGTCATATATCAAGGAAGCTAGAGAGAGGTAATAGTGCAAATGTTGTCATCATAAATCAGGAAACTAAAAAAAATCCCACAGTTAACTCATTTACTTCAGAAAATGCTTTATTTTTTTTCTTAATCAAACCACATTTAGGCCAATTTGTCTTGTTTCCAGAGCTCCCCCGTGAACAGACCGAGGTTGATGCTCAAAACTTAGGCAGCCTGCCCAGCTGGATTCACAGAGAGAGGGTCAGTCGGTGTGCTGGAGCAGGTGGACGGAAAATGAACGGGATCACTAGCAGGTGCAAAGCCCAAGGGCTGATGTAAATTCATCAGGACTTAGATGGGCCAGTTGGTACTTGGAGCTGAGCCAGCCTCGTCCCACATGTGTTTTCTTTTCTGCCAGTGGGCTGATATGTTCATTGTGTTGTCTGTGGCTTTAGCAACAGCTCCCCCCAATCACCACCACACACTCCCTAATTTCATCAGTACAAAGTCACTGCCAGTTGTGTAACTTTTTTTTTTTTTGCAGTGAAAATGATCCTCTGTGTGGGGGGCTTTGGCTGGACTTTAGTTGTGCAGAACTGTCAATGTGATAAGTCACCCAGAGGATGGAGTCATTCATGAGCAGATTATAGAGACCAATTGCTGTTATTGGTGGGTTTTTTTTTTGCTCTGTAGCATTTTCCTCTCCACAAGTGGAAAGCTCAGCCAGTCAGTGTGTCCTTTTTGCTAAGCTTATTTTAGTTTGGTTTTCCCGGGTTAAAGCCGAGTGAGATGGGCCTGGTATTCAACCCAGATGGTGACGCTTCATGAGGTGAAAGACTGTGGCCCAGCTGTAAATATTTAACAGCGCTGTGATGCTGTCCTTGCCAGATGTCTGCATTAAACAACTCTGATTACACATCCCACAGTTTACATAGTTGGAGAAACAGGAGCATGTGGCATTTGGACGCAGCGGCCGCACTTGTTAGCTTTTCAGGAATTTCCTTTGAAGAATCTCTTCTGTAGAACAAAAAAATGTTTATTGGATTTTTCACACAAGTCTTCATCAAAGGCACTTGAGCACAGACAAGTGTAACCGAACATTTAAAGTCTTAAGAAAAACAAAGCAAAAACAACCAGGTATGGGAACAAACATACACACAACATATAGACTACATACTTAGCAGACATGAAGCGCATTATGGTTTGTCATCATGTAGCCTAGTACCAGTGAATCAGTGTGTAACCTCAGTGCAGATGGACTTAGTCCGCTTTGTGGGCAAGTTGTATTTAAAAAAAGATAAGTGGCGTGGCTACATGTAATAACAGCTTTGCACACCAAATTTAGTGCATGCAACTCTGCTGGTCAGCGTCGAACATCAATCATTTGGCAGAATCCTTTTGTTTAGAAGCTTCTCGAGTCAGGCAGAATGAAAAGAGAACTATTGCTCGGTTGAGATTGCGGTATTAAGGAGGATAAGATTCTTTTAACTTGGAAAAGAAATTGGAAAATGACACTGACGTAAGTTTTAAGATGTATAGTGAAATAAATTAAAACCGTCCTGTTTGTATTCTGGCAGCAAATCTAGTTTTTGTCACATTTTGATCGCATTTTAAATTGAACCCATTTTTGGCGTGACTTCAGCGACCACTCGTCACTTGTTTTAAAGTCTTTCACCGAAAAAAAAAAGTCAAGTAGACCTAATGAAGGCATTTTGTACTGAAAATGTGCAACAACTGATCTGAAGAAAGTGATCATGGCTGTGACTCCCAGATAAGGATCTGGGCTATATACAGTACCAGTCAAAAGTTTGGACACGCTTTCCCTTTTTAAGTGAATGAAAACGTTTCAAACTTTTGACTGGTACTGTAAGTGTCCGTGATCACTTTTCAGAATCTGTATGTGAACAGACAAGGGACTGCTTGTAACTGTAACAAAGAAAATAAGGCAGAACAGCAAATGCTATCAAACCAAATTTGTAACAATACAACACAATCTGAGCCTTTCTGTATCTGTCAGGATGTCTATAACATTTTATTTGACCTCTTTCCTCAGATGTACAGAAATAGAAACAATATTGTTGAAAGCTTTATAGATCTTAAGAGATTTTCCTAGCAAATATACTCTGTAACAGGAACATATCAAATAAAAGCAGGAAAAGGAACAATGGAAATATTTGGTTAATATTGTTAGGGAGAAATGCACTCATTTCTGGCATGCACTTAAAAATAAAGTACCACTTAACATCTCACACTCTTTCAGATTTGACTTGTTGCTTCTTAATGAGAGCAGATGATCAGGTCATTTATGATCTGGGCCCAGGGAGTGAACAAACAGTCTTCCCCTCAACAGTCACAGTTGGGATGCCCTTGAGCAAGGCAGTAAACTCCAGCTGTCCAGCAGATCTGCGCAGTTCCCAACAGTAAAAAGGTGTGTGTGTGTGTGTGTGTGTGTGTGTGTGTGTGTGTGTGTGTGTGTGTGTGTGTGTGTGTGTGTGTGTGTGTGTGTGTGTGTGTGTGTGTGTGTGTGTGTGTGTGTGTGTGTGTGTGTGTGTGTGTGTGTGTGTGTAAGCACAAGTGTGACTCAGGGCATAACCACAAAGGAGCAAGTGTCACTTACAGCCACCCTGACCCTCATTCACCTGACCTCGGTAAGGACGTGTCATAAAAGTCAACCCGTGGAACATTTAACAATGTTAGCTCTGATTGCGTTTTATTCTTCAGCCTAACATTTTTTCTTATAACCATTATATGAAATAATTTTCTCCTCTGATGTATGCCTTCAAAGTCTCACAGAGAACAGATGCTGAAACATCTGGAGTCTAGTTAACGGCTATTAAAAAAAGTCAGTTTGATGGGACACAAAGTCCTCAGCAGCATGGGGGTGGGCTGTCACCCACATCTACTTTAATTGTGACCAGTGCATGATTAGTTAAAACAGCAGTATCGTATGTACAGATGGAGCGAGCCTCCATATAGGGAATTAATCAGCGTGGACACAAGTGTCATAAAAGCACATGGCAGAGGAGGTCGAAACATCAGAGATATGAGGCTGCAAACTTTTCCATACAAGGCTGAATTGTCTTGACAGACAGATGGCGTAGACGCCCAGTAAAGATTAAGTCCCGAGTCACAAACCTCTACCAAAATAATAAATTCTCAAAGCATTCACGGCATTCAGCAAGAAGTCCCTTTGCCAGCAGTGTTGCAACAATCTCAAATGTGATTGGCTGCTGACAGGCAACATTTCCCTTAGGTTGAGCTCCACAGCGTTTTTAGATGATAATCTATGGATGCTGTTATTAAATTACCCAAGTTATGGTTTAAAACACATGGCCTTCCAGAGAGCAGTGTCAGGTATTGGCTGAGGTAAAGACACTTCTTTCTGTACGATATTTAAGAAGAAAACCTTGCTGTTCTAAAGCAGTGTGCATGCCATTAAAGTTAGTAATGCCTGTACAGCTGTGATGAGCATCCAGTCTGCATCTGGCACCCACAGCCACCAGCCCCGAGTTTCACCTCCTCAACTTTGTTACTTCACATTCTCAACCGCAATTTAGTGACACATTTTCGCTGCTAGTCTGAGAGGCAGAGGCGTCGCTGCGACCAGAATGCCAGAAAAAAAAAAAAAAAAAATTGAGCCGTACAGTAGACCTTTTTTTTTTTTTTTTTTTTTTTTTTTTTTCATAAACAGCTTGAAAAGTTATGAATGTCGGGGAATTTCTGTGGTATATGTGCAGAAATAATGGGTAGAGAGATAAAAGTTGTTGTAATAGTAAGTGTTAATGGGGCAAAAAAAAAGTCTTGTGATCACTAAATCGCACATCCCCGGGGTGACTGAATTTTAGTCATATCCTCACGAAGCAACAGGGAATCGCGTCCTTTGCGCGCAACAGCACCTTCCCCCCCCCCCCCACGCTTTGAAGATTTGAAAGCCCTCTAATTAATAGCATTTTTTCCCTTGCTGCTAAAAAAGATTGGTTTACTCAATAGTTGGCACTTGGCATACATACCAACACGTTGTCATCCTGATTTACTGTAACTCTTCGTGCCTTTGAAGGCTATGAAGGCTGTAAATGTTGTAATGAAGTGAAATGAAGCAAACAAGGGCGCAAAACCATTTCTCATAGTTGTATAATGGAACAACTTTTTTTTTTTTTAATCACTTTGTTCCCTTCATCTGCTACAACAGACACACCAGTTTTGGTAGTAGCCTAGCAGATTGCTTGTTTGTTTTTTTGTCGTTCTACTGGAGCTTAATCCCGGGCCAGAAATTGGCTGTTGAACCATGTTTGGCTGTCAGAACAGACGAAAGAGTAATGCCATATGCCTGAACATACACTCAGGATCCTTTTGAGAGGTAAAAGCCCCCTATATGCCAACAGCTGGAGAGGAGATGTGGAGACACCTGCGCACCAAATGAACAGCAAACGTCGCTGCTCGCGGGAACATCTGGAGGTATGTGTGCCGATAAACCATTCCAACACATACTCCTCCATCAGGCTGGAATTCCCGTGCTTATAAGGTCAGACATGGTTGGCAGCTGGTCAGGGATGTAGACTTTAACTACTTTGAGCTCGCCCAACACAGCCAGCGGGGGTGTTTGACATGATACAGCTCATCCCTCACCACAGGAGAGGGTTCCCACATCTGAGATGAGGTATAGAAGACATTCGAAACATAACTTTTCTTGTCTGTCTTCTTATGGGCTTTCAGTGGCTCTGCTGGGAAACCACACAAAGAGGCACTGGGAGTTCACGCTGCTTTCCAGAGAGGGAGATTTTCTCGCCGTCGGGGTTTAACAACTATGTTTACTTGAGCGTCACAGCTGGAAACACGGAGTATGTCATCTTGTACCCAACTGGGGTAGGCCCCTATGGAAAACGAGAGGTCGAAGTGTCTGTCAGTAAGCTTGTCTGATTCATTCCCAGCAGTAAGAATAAATGATACATCATTATTTATTATGTTTTGATCCATGCTAAGGGGCTGCATGTGTCACTGCTTTTGGAGATGTTAAGTTATCCAACCTCTAAGCAGATGTCCAGCACAAAATACAAGTTGTCTGGTCATCTGACCTCAGCCATTGAGAGCCTCGATGCTCACGCTCTTAACATTATTTAGGCTGACGCTCCAAAAGTGCGTCCGAAAGGAATCTCGTACATTGCGCGACTCGACCAAAAGAAGGCTTTGGGTGGTCTTGTTGTGTTTCCAATGCCGAGATTCTTTGTCTGAAGACTCTGGGAGTCTGGGAATCCTCCAAAGATGTGATCACAAACTGGCTGTTCTAACAAAAAGCGACATTAAAACAAACTGCGTTTTTAAACTCGGAATCCTTAGCACAAAACATTTTTTTGTTGTCGGAGCCGGTCATGTCTCGAGCGTGCTACAGTCAGGTCAGCACGTCCTACAGGGTTCATGTGAATGTAGGTCGACCAGAACTGGTCACATAAGAACACAGGCTTGCGGTTTGTCCCGCCACTCACTCGCCCATGGGAACACCCCACCACTGTAGCATAGCTTTTTCCTGTTTTTAGGGATGAGCTCAGACCAGCTACATCAGATCCTTTCTTTCTTTTTTTAGTTTATTCATGCTACCTCTGAATAGGGCTGGGACTAGGTGCCATATGAATGGGTATTGCTCTCAGATTAACCACAATTCATGTCCTCCTTTTGTATAAAAAGGTGAATTTTAGAGCAGCCGTGTCCAGGTGACTGTCTCAAACGGCAGAAACACAGACAAAAGTGACTTGGGTTACAGGATGGGTTACAGCCCCAATGGGACAGACAATGACTTGGCCACAAATGAATTCGCTGGCTGACAGTGTCTCGCATCTTTTTCAAATGCCCCAAGTTGTCTCTGTGCAAACATTATACCTCAAGAATAGAAAAGGCCACTTGTAACATAGGTTTCGCTCTCAAGAAACTTGTATCACTCATTCCTTTTGTTTGCTTCACGGAATTAATATAAGGTGGTCTTGGCTGGTGTTCATATTCTGAGGAGAGTCTCAGTGTATAAAGCAAGTGACCCTCTTAAATCTTCCATACTTTAATTATTAATATTATTATTATTATTTATTTATTTATTTTTTCAACAGGAGAAGTTACTGCACAGAAATGGCGAATTCCATGCCACAGAGGATAACAGGGGCATTACTCAGCGAGCGAAAAGAAGTCCCGGCAAGCAGCCAGAAACAGGTATGTTTGTTTGGATTTATCATCATTTCCTAATGCGGTGTCTTTTGCCCTTACACATTGACACAGCAGCTGTCTCCCACTTCACCTTTCTGTATTTGTCAGGCTCAAACTCCAAATTCAGTACCCTTAATGACAAAGAGTAAGCCCAAACCATTGCCCTCTGGTGCACCTGCATCAGTCTATTTTCTGGATATGAACTTGACAAAGGCCTTGTCATCTGTTGAGCAATCGTTTCTGTAACTCTTGTTTGTTCGGTACAGTGTTGGTGGGCTCAAAGCTCTTACATTTTCTGAACAGTTTGTTAATGGTTTCTCGCTTTTTGTGGAATTGATTTTTTTTACTGCTCTGTGCTTACTTAACAAAGCAGCTCCTCCACATAATGTTGCAGAGTTTATAGAGCAAGAGATTAAATGGAATGGGATTGATTATTACTTGGATAGCAAACAAGGACAACAATGGGTTTGGGAGGGTTTCACCAATTTAAAACAGACAGCGAAGCCCGCGTTGATTTCCCCTGTCTCGAAATAATATCGGGTCCTCCGGAATATCTTTTTAAAACTGTTATCGGTCAGGTCTGAACCAAAAGAAAATAAGACCAAAAAACCAAATCACTTTGTAGTACATGCAGTCATTTTAAGGAACCAGTTTATCATCTGAGATGTTGATGGCTTTCATGAATTCCACTGAATTGATTTATTGTAATTAATAGCTCCGCAGAAAACCATATGGCCAATATGTCTGAATTAGCTTTTGTAGTTTTTTTTTTTTTTGTTTAGAATGTGCACTATGCAAATAAAAATAAAAAATGCGGAGCCTTTTGAAGTTTCACGTCTGAGTGCAACAAGTGCAGCATGATCACAAGGCATTCCAATGTCTGTGGCGTGACACTGAATACTTGGGGGGAAGTTTAGTGATTGTGTTTAAATTACAAGAAAAAACTCACCTTTGAGACTTTCTACATAAATCAGTAAAGTCCCGAGCCTCTAAACACTAATCATTCCCAGGACTCTCCTCTGCTCCCAGCGCACAGACAATGGCTTTTGTAATCCCAGCCTTAGATGTGTGTGTGTGTGTGTGTGTGTGTGTGTGTGTGTGTGTGTGTGTGTGTGCGCGTCTCCTGTGTTTGCACGTGTGTGTGTGTGTGTGTGTGTGTGTGTGTGTGTGTGTGTGTGTGTGTGTGTGTGTGTCCTGTGTTTGCACGTGTATGGGCGCTCCTAACGGGCACCAGATTCCAGATAGGGCTGCTCGTTAAGAGAAATCTATGCGGATGCATCCAGTCATTTAGCCAGAGGAGAAACACTGGCCATATGTTTGAGGGGGACTCAAACTGTGAGGTTTTAAGGTTAAATGGCCTTTGTAGTTGTAATGACATGGTAAACACAAGAGCAGCGAGACGGCTTTTTGAAAAGGATTCTTCAGCTGCACACAGAGCACACACACACACACGCACACATATGCACGCTAAGTGCATTTTGTCTTTCAAGCGCTGACATTGATGCCTCACCAGCATCCACGCGCGCACACACACATACACATGGTTGTAACGGGGAGACACACACATGGACACACACTTTCATCTGCATTCTCCATCTGGGCTTAATTCAAAGAAAAGGATTTTGGCAGGATAAAGTATCTCTCTAATGATCTTCTCCAGTTCCACTGCCTGTGAATGCTTAAGGCACTTGTTCATACAGAGGAGGTGAAACCACACTTACAAATTACTACACTAGAAGATACCACAGACTGACATACCTCCACTCCAGTGCCCAGTGCCGAACATCTGAATCTGTTATTTTAGCCCGTTTTAGGATACCTACACGGAATGAGCTGGATACTGGAGATGTTACCCGAGATGATAATTGTTCGGGAGACTATTTCGAGATTAATTGCACTGTTTTTGTTTCTTACAGAATCGACTGGAAGGGAGAGAAGGAAAGAGAAGAAAAAAGGTAATGCATAACTCAGCCTACGTTTCAGTGATCCTGGTCATTGATCAGACAGCTACCTGCTGCCTGCTATTAGAAGTGTCCAAAATCCAATAACCGTGTCGGCTTAAAGTGATTCAATATTTGATTCCGTCTGCCGGGCACATTATTGCTGCATCTTGCCTTTTTTTTTTTTTTTTATATCAGTCTGTACAGCATCTGTACAAGTATCGCCCTTCGAAGCAAATTTCGGGCTTTATAAATAAATGTAAAACTTGACAGTCAAAAGATTAACCTGCTGAGTTTTTTTTAATTTTCAAACCATTTTGCTTTCTCTCTTTACAGGGAAAAAAAGGTCTGTGCCGGGCCCCCCTGGTCCCCCGGGCCCACAGGGGCCACCGGGCATCCCTGGAATCCCCGGTATTCCAGGAAGCAACGCTGTGGGGCCCGCAGGACCCCCTGGACCTCCCGGGCCACAGGGACCTCCGGGCACTCAAGGTCCAGCAGGTATTAAAACTTGAAATCGAAATGACGCGATGGCGCGCTGAGGTAGCCAAGACCTCCAGCCGGAGGACTGGGAAACTGGAAAGAGATTTGTTCTTAGATTACAGTATTTTCCCGCACGGAGACAAGTTCCCACACTAGAAGGGGGCTCAAGTTGTCAAAATCGATGAACTCATTGGCTTCACTGTGAGAGTTTCTGATGCGGGGATGTCAAACACCGTGTGGGAGAGCAGTGATCGTTCTTTAAACTATGTCGGTGTTTGTTTTTGTCTTAATCATCGTGGTCGTCTTTGTTCCCCAGCAGTGTGGAAGGCCAGAAATTTATCGTGTGTCTATATCTCTTTCTCTCTCTTCTTGTTGCAGGGGTTCTCGATAAGACGAAAACAAAAGAATTCCAGGTAGAGTATGTCAGCTGTTGAAATAAAATGTTACCCCACACACACGATCCCTGATGAAACGGCTGTTCTCTGGTTATGCCGCGTGTCCAGATTAGTCACTAGAGATCTTGTTATTTTGCTTTTCAGCCTGCAGTGGTTCATCTGCAAGGGCAGGAGACAACCATCCAAGTGAGAGAAGGTGGGTCTTCTGTCTGTCCCCTGTTGTAGTCAGCGTCCTTTGTTAAAGGCCTGGCTCTGCAACCACTCAACTATACACAGACTTTACACCCGAATAAATAGAAGATTTCATGGTTTATTGGGCTAGATGTTGCTACCAATATTCACTATAAGATTATAACCCTAAAGTGATCCTATAACTATTACAGCTTTAGTACAGTACATAGGCTTATGTTATAAGTCAGACCCGTGTTAAGTCGGGTCAAGAGCAGAAGCCTCTCATGCTAGCAGACTTAGTTTGTCCTGCATCACTTTGTCAGTCTAAACGGAGCGTATACGCATTAGCAGGTTTGTAATTTCCGTCCGTACTGAGCTCTGGTTGGAGTTAAACACTGCCACGAGCTGTTTATGTTGACTGTTTGCCTCTTGTTTGTTTGTTGCGACCTGTTTAGATCTGTCTGAAGGCATCCTTCGGAACTGGAAGATGGTGTCCATCCATCACCGCGTGTTTAAAATGCACTCTCGCTCCGGAGAGCTGGAGGTGCTGCTGGACGGTGTCTACTTCATATATAGTCAGGTAGAAGTGAGTACGGTCCTTGACGTAACTCTTATAATTTACAGCTTAGAGTCAAAAGAACTGGCAGTTGCTCTGTAGCTAAGCTTAAAAAAAAAAATAAAAAAACCTGCTCGCTCTGCTTTTCCATAAATGTTTGAGTTATATTATGAGACTTATTTCTTTTCCCCTCTCCCTGTGGCTAAATGTGAACAGCTATAACTCAAAGCCTTGTTTGCTGCTCTGATATTCCAGCTCTTCCAGCTTCAAATAAGCTCTTAAATATCACGTGTATTTTTTTTTTGACTACCCCTCTCAGTCTCCTGTGAATTTGTATGTCTCCGCCAGGTGTACTACCTCAACTTCACCGACATTGCCAGCTACGAGGTGATGGTGGACTCCAACCCGTTCCTCCGCTGCACCTGCAGCATCGAGACGGGCCAGCGCAAGTTCAACACCTGCTACACGGCCGGGGTGAGCCTGCTCCGCGCCGGCCAGAGGATCTCCATACGCATAGTGTATGAGGACACGCTCATCAGCATGACCAACCACACCACCTTCCTGGGAAGTGTCAGACTTGGAGAGGCTCCATCTGCTGGGCAGAACTGATAATTACACAACCACCAGCCCTCTACATGAAACGCCCCGCCCCCCCACCACCGTCTCGCACCTGTTTAGAGGAAACTCAAATTAAATTGGGGAAGCTGCTAGGTGACTTTTGTTCACTTTCACAGTTGTGTATTAAGAAAAAGACGATATAGACTGTTACGCTTCCCCCTCACATTGATTCTGTGCAAAGAGATCAGCCTTGATGAGCCTCATCAAACAAACGTTTCTATTTATAGTCACCATTTTGTGTCAACACAGACGGCATCTCTCTTTATAACAAGGAAGGACACTGCGCTGACATATACTTTAATATTTACATATTTTTAAGTGCTGTTGAATGATAATCTTGTATCTCCAAAAACACCAGCTATGTTTTATCTGCAGTTTGTATACTTGGTCATTTTAATTAGTTTAATTATATTAACAGTTATAAGTAAGTGGTTTAATGAGGGGTTTAAAGCTCCATACGCCCCAGGGTTATACAAATAATAATAAAAAAAAAGTTCATATACATGTTAATAGCAAGTATAAAGGTATCTATGCAAAGCTGAGAATAATCTATTAAAACTGGAGTTATAAGGTATTCACAGAGCAACAGCACTATATATTTTGCACACATTTGCACTACAGCATCCCTGCAGAATATCAGTGATATGTTTTGTTTCAGTGCTATTGTTTAGTTGCCGTATGAATGAATCCATGTGGAAAAATGATAGTTGTTTATACGTCTCTGTACATATTGTATATAAAAAGGGATATACTTTTGTAAATTGAGTTGATTGATGGATTAAACGGTTTCATTTTCTGTCTAAATGCATTTGTCTGTCTCTTGTGTTTGTGTAGCGGATGGTATTGATTTAAAAGGTCAAAAACATCTCTTTTATGCTGGACTCCGCTGGCACGAGTATTGACAAGAACAAATAATGTTCTTTTGAATGAGGCCTTTGACTTTATTAAAATGTGGCTTTTACTTTGACTGCAAGTTTCACAATGCACTGCAAATTTGGCCGTAATCTTCATACAATGTAAATGAGTTCCATCTTGACAGGCAGAGAGAATATAGTTCCTCATTTAGAAACTGAACATTTAGGTTTCCGGGGTTAACTGATGTGTGATCTCACCCATTTGAGTAACTTGAGGACATCCAGTATGTCTCACTAGTCTCACAATGCTTTACAATGCTTTATTATCATTAACGGCGTTTATGTTTTGTCTTAGTCTTTTCCTGGTGCACAGAGCCAGTGTTTTAGAACGCGATTTTCGCAAGCTCCAAGGGGACATAATTCTACAATTAAATCAGCCACGTTCTGAGGGAGTCAATGGGAAAGTGGCCAAGATGTCTAAAACAAGGGAGGTATGTCACTGATAATGCAGGATGGAGTCATCATGGACATTGTACTACTGAGATTCATGCCATTAGTGAGTATTTAGATAGCGCTGGAATAATAATTTTCTCCTAATGCTTTGTTTTCTCTTAGGACATAAAGCCAAGTACTTTGCGAAAAGCTCAGAGTTCTCTGAAGGTATTTTCCAGGAGAGTAAAACGGGAACAGGGCAGCTGCAGAGGTGGGTTGGAGCTGAGAACAGAAAATGTGTGCATTAGTTACGGTCTAATCTGGTAGTGAGACCATAAACAGTATACGCTAAGTTAATAAACTTAAAGTGTTATGTTTATTTCCTGCTCTTGCCAGCTCCAACATCATTCCTGCAGTTAACAGCTAACACTAACAAACAGCCAGACATAAGAGGTAAAACTAAATTCAAGTCTTGGGCTTCAGCATCACACCGTTTGCCATTATTTTGAATACGTGTATCTTGCCTTCTCCCATAGGAAATATAGCAGTGATCCCTTGGACAGTTTCTGCACAGCAGGGAATTACAATTTCACAAAAGGAAAACAGAATTGTTGTCCAAGAACATGGTTATTACTTGGTGTTTGGACAAGTATGGTGTCACTGTAACTCAAGCATAACTAAATTTAAATTACATCTGATTTGTTCCAACTGTTCCGCTAATGTTCTGCTTAATACACAGGTTTTGTTCAAGAGCCCAAGTACAGTTATGGGTCATGTCATTCGAAGTTGGGGTTCCAATAGAACAGGGACGACACCAACAGAGCTCTTGTGCTGCCTGCAAGAGATGCCCGATGAAACTCCTGCCAATACTTGCTACGCTGCAGGTCAGTGAGGCGATACTGCTGGTCTGCATTGTGGCCGCTTAAAGAAATACTGTAGTTCAACATCTTGAAAAATATGCTTATTCGCTTTTTTTTTGCCAAGAGTTAGATGGGAAGATTGATATCACTCCTGTGTCTACGGTAAATACGAAGCAGATGGTTAACTTAGTTTAGCAGGGGTGTGAAAGCGACCCGTTGTGGTTGTACGGCTGTTATGTGCCACGTCAGACTCTTTTGTGGCCGGGAGTAGTGACTTCCTGGAGTTTCATCACCACCTTGAGGTTTCCAGACTTCTTCTGGCCATTTGCCCTTCGAGAGACTTAATAAATGAGTTCTTATGTGTTTCTTTTGTAAGCTTTAATGGTGCTGGTAGGATGATTTTGTTACTTTGGGCACATCGCCAGGCTAGCTGTTTCCCCCAGTTTCCACTCTTTGTGCTACGCTAAGCTAAGCTAACTGGCTGGCTGTAGCTTTATAGTTACACTACAGGCATGAGCGTGGTGTCAATCTTCTCATCGTACACAATACATTCGTACTTGTGCATATTTCCCAAAATGTTGCACTATTTCTTTAACTTCAGCAGCCTCTAAACCACGTGTCAAACTCAAGGCCCGGCAGTGCCCGGCCCCTCACAGGTTTTATCGCTAATCGATTGAGGTTAACAATATACATTTAATCTAGTTGTGCGCCAAACCCAAAAAGAGAGGAAACTGTTTTTCAAACTGCAATTATGCAACATTTAAAGCAGAATTTTGAGACTCAGAAATCCTCACAGAAGCAGAGAGTTTGCATATTCAGGCTGTGAAACAGGTTGCTGCGAGTCAGCTGGGTGGTTGCTGCTTTTAAAAATGTCTTTTTTTTTTTTTGCTTGATTTGCTAAACTCTGTGATGATTATGGACCTTTTTTGCTGACTTTTGTACGGCTTCATGTCAACAAAAATGCGATAAAAGTCAGAAAAAGCAACAAAAGTGACGAAAAATCCGACATATGTCATATGTTTAGACAGTCAACGATATTTCACTTTTCTCAATAAAAGCATGTCAATAAACTCTACATGTCTGGCACTGTATGGGATTTTCATTTTCCAGTGTGACCCTTAGGGAACATGAGTTTGACACCCTTGCTTTAAACCATTTTCTCAAAACACCAAAGGAGGGAATATATTTTGTGAGAATGGCGTTCATCCCTCCAGTACAGCTCCAGAGACTTGTGGAGTCTATGCCGAGGAGCATTGATGCTGGCCTCACTAGGAGACATTATGTAAGTTCTTCCTTTCATTTGTGACCCGTCTTGTATCTCTTCTGATGCCGTCTTCTATGTATCCTCTGCTACAGGCATAGTGCAGCTGAATCAGGACGATGAGCTAGAATTGGTGATACCATACAGGCCCCATGCCCTCATCTCTATGGACGCAGACGGGACCTTTTTTGGTGTCATACAGCTAAACTGAAACAAGACAGAATGAAGATGATAACCATGCAGTTTGTTGCTGCAGGATGTAGGAAACTGACACTGAGCCTTGTCAGGGGATGCTGATAAAGGACCGAGTGACAGCAGCAGGAAAACTGTCATTAATCTCATAATGAACTTTTTAAATGGACTGCCCATTTCATGTGTCAATTTTTTAAACACATCTACTTTTTAAATCCTACCACTGTGGTGTATCTTTCAGATAGTCCACCTGGGCCTGTCCCCTAGCATTGTTTATGTGTGCTTCCACATCCTTTCATTTGTCTATTTTAGCATGTCTCTTTATACCTTCCACCTCCGCGCCGTCTGTTTATTGTTCCTCTCGTCTATTTCAGAATGGTTTCCGTTTTCCTAAGACTATGTCAGGAACAAACAAAGGTATAAATTGATATCGCTCTGGGGGTGTTTTCCTGGTTGACACAAACTCATTAACACTGTCAATACTTTATGATCAAATTAAAGTTGTTATAAATGGCCTTAGTACAAATACATTCTCAGTTGGTATTTCTGTTCATAACTAAGTTTGAAGGTATACATCTGTAAAATTGATTACACTAAACACAGATATATGACCATGTTTGTCTGTTTATATCCAAATTAAAAAGTTCCTTATTCAAGATATTTTCTCAATAGAAAGTGATATATCAGTAGCCAAGCCTTTATTGTCTAAATATAGTATCCACAGTGCCTATCTGGTGTCCACAGCTGTTTTCTCTTTCCCTTTTTTATGAAGCATGGCTATAAGAGGGTGTATGTGTGTGTGTGTATTAAATGAGCTCTGACAGCAGTAGTGGTACAGTTTAACAGCAGCAGAAGCAGCAGCAGAGGAAGGATGGTCAGACATATGTTCTCTAATCTCCTACTACTCTGGTCAATCAGCCATGACCTTTATATAACTGGACTGACATATCACGTGCCAAAGGTAGGCTCAAGATTTGTAATATCATTGCCTTTCTTTTAGATGTTCTCTTTGATTATGATTAATGTGCCTTTCATTTCAAGGAGAAGTCCTGGAACAACCAGAATCTCTTTTCTGTCCCTCTGGATTTGGATGTAAGGCTTAGAAGACTAGACCTGTCCAATAACTTCATCAGACAGTTGCACACACTTGCTTTGCCATACTTGGAACAGCTGGACCTGAGCTCCAACCAGCTGGATCTCATCTCCGAGGGGGCTTTTGAAAACCTGGCTCGACTTGAGGAGTTGAATGTGTCCAGAAATGTGCTGAGCAACAACGTGGGCAGTAATGGCAAAGCCCTCCAATCCATCAGTAGACTGAAGAGTTTGGACATTTCAATGAACGGTTTGAGTGATGATGCAGTGGAACTGTACCTTCGAAACAAATCATCTCTTGACCAACTGAAGATGACTGGTAATGCTTTAACAAGACTTTCCCACAACTTGTTCAAAGAGAGTAAAGGTCTGAGGGCCATTACTATTGATGACAATCAGATATCGGTGATAGAACAGGGGACATTTGAACCACTGAGCCAATTAGAGACGCTAAACTTGGCCAAAAATAACCTCGCTCATATCTGTGACTTTAAGTTGCATCAAGTTAAATATCTGAATCTGAGTCAAAACTCAGTTGAGTTCTTTGTTACGCGTGAGGATGACCAGTTGTACAGGCTTGAAATTCTTGATCTGAGTCACAACAAACTTCTTTATTTCCCAATTGTTCCCAAAATGAACAATTTGAAGTATCTTCATTTACAGAATAATTTGGTTGGCGCCTTAAATTCAGAGGCTACAATGGTATCAGAGGCCAATGCTCTTTATCATGAGATTATAAATGAGAAAACCGTTAGAAAAAATAACCTTCACTCCAGATGGAGGCTGATGCCACTGATTTATATTGACCTGAGCTACAACCACTTCAGGTCTTTCCCACTGGAGACTTTGAGCCATCTCTTATCTTTAGAAACTCTGAATTTCAGTTACAACTGTTTGCAAAACATCACCTGGAATGTAAGAAATGATGAATCGGGATACCGTCGGCAGCTTTTATTTCCCTCCTTAAAGTACCTCGACCTGCAGAGTAATGGACTTGTATACATTTCTCCACTATTTCTCACTGCGCTCACGCAAATAGAAACATTAAATCTACAAGACAATTCTGTGCAACCTTGTGCCTCTATGGACCAATCAACACCGCAAATAAATCTCAACACATCCTGTGTTGTCTTTGGGCAGTTAATGACTCTTAAACACCTCAATCTTAAAGAAAACAACATCAAAATGCTTCAACCAAACACGTTTTTAAAAACCTCTTTGGTTTCTCTGAACCTTGCAAGAAATTCACATATGGGAATGCAAGTGGGCTCATTAGAAGGTGTGCAAAAGACTCTCCAGTCCTTGATCATCAGTGAAATAAACATGACCAGCTCTGATCTGTCTTTACCTTGCATGCCGGTGTTAACTCAGCTGAATGTATCTAACAACTGTCTAGATGTGATACCCAGCACTTTGAGCTGCTCTCCTCTGAGAGAAATTGACATAAGGAATAATCATTTTGCGTCTTTAAACCATTCTTTGTTTCTTGCATTATCAGTGCGCCTCAATCTTATGTATATTAGTGGAAATTATTTTAACTGTTGTGACAGTAAATGGCTTACAACCTTACACGAGGTGAAGGGACAACTGCCTGATGTCAGTGACACTGTGTGCTTTACAAGTGATAGCAACATTGCGATGACAGAGTATCTGAAAAACCCTTCAGTGTATTGTTTGTTTCATACAAAAGCACAGGAAATCCACTTTGGAACAGTGATCATAATTGTTTTATTTGTAGCTGTGATATTAACAGTGTTCATAATATTCACCAGGAAGGTGTGTTGCACACAGAGATCATTTATAGTTTGAAAAATCTGTAGTCACTGGTTGATTTACATGCACATGGGTTACATAAAGTAAGCAAAACAAATAAAGCTGTGAGAAACTGGAACTAACTGAAGCATAATTCCTGTGTTCCTGTGTTTGCATGATCCATTTTACTATAAACAGAAGTGGGGCTTAATGGCTGCTTGGACTGTAAAAACTAGCGTAATCTTAGTTTATAAAATGCAGTAAAATCTTCATCATCTAAAACAATTATATTCTCATCTCCATTTAAGGCTTTCTTTGATGACATGCACATTATTAGTCTTGTAGAACACGCATTACACTGTGTGAACTGTGCAGCGAAAATATTGTGATTGAAATTGGCTTTATCGACTCCCAAGCTGTTTGGTTACGGTGCGTGCCAAATCGCTAATCATGCGGAGAAATTTTGCCCATCCTTCATTGTGAAATGTTTGCTTGCAACCAAAAATTTAGCCTTGGCTCAAATTTGTATGACATCTGTGAGGCCTTGCACAACATTCCTAAAATCTGAACTCCTGAACAATTCAATAAAACAACGCCAATAAGAGACCTTTTACAAGTTTATGTATAACCAGATACTGTATATATATTCTAAAAAACAAATTAACAATGTGTATTTACAAGATCCATTTTAATAGATATCACGTTGTGCATATGTTTGTGTTTTGTTACGTATAATTGATGGGGCTCTGACCCTGGTTATGAAATACAATGGTAAATGTGGCAACAGTTATGCTGTACATAATATATATGCTGTACCTAATAACCAGAATATGTTGGCATTCTTCATTTTAGAATATGAATCCCCCATTTCTGCACCTGCAAAATAAATCACTGAGGTTTGGAGGGGAAGAATTGTGGTTTCTGTGAATTTCTGCTTTTAGCTGAGCAACTTGAATTTCACCAAGTCGTACAATGTGGACTACAAGGGTTATTATTTATTGTGAGTTGCATTCTCACTGAACTTGCATCCTACTTTTAAGTAAATAAGACCCTCTTTGATTGAGGTGATAGTCTGGTGAAAAATAAAAAAACACAATCTAAATCCCCAGAGGGGAAATTCAGTTGTTGCAGCAGAACAACAGAAACAACGGAAATAAATTATTAAAAAAAAGATTCTATACTAAATACAGTAAGGAAAGTAGCACAAATAAACAATAAAATGTACATAAACTAAAATAAAAATTGGATAAAAAAAAGAAACTATACAAGACAAAATGACATGGTAAAGTGACAGCGGTGTAATAAATAACAGCAGAGTCATCATGTAAACAGTGTACACAAGACTAATATATATGATTAAGTACCCCAGGGTACTTGTATGAGTCCACCCTCTCCACTACCTCCTCTGGTAATCCACCACCAGCTTTTTGGCTGATATTGAGTTTTAGGTGATTGCTGTCGCACCATAAATATGGAAAAAGCCTTATGACATGTTGCATTGTAAAATGAATAAAAAATTTGAAAGATTCTATTACAATCTGAGCAAGTAGCTCAGGGTACACTGGGTAGAAACTGCTGTTGCAAGAGGATATCCTGTTAAGCAATCCTCCTATTGTCTTGTTATTGACACAATCCTCTCCTTTAAAACTGATGCAAAGTGTCACTTCTGATGTCCATTACCACTTTGTCCACTGGGTAGAGCCTGTGATGCAAGCATTAGTGCCAAAAGAGCCAGGATGCCTATCAATCTAGCTCTTGAGCAATATAACTGTAGGAAATGTCTTCGTTGCCCCACCCACAAGATTTACTAGATCAAGTAGCAGCTTGACAAGTTCAAGCAAAGAGCACTGGAAGAAAACAACACCGTGTGGATAGTATTAGGTGGGAAACCATAGGAATGCAAGTAGCAAATTGCATTCATTATTCTACTTGGTGATTAATGGTAGCTGACATTTAGACAGTAGTAGCAGCAGCAGCTTGTTTGTTAGCACATTAGAGCAAGTATTGAAAATGTGTATCACGGTCAGTCTCTCCCTGGGCTAACTGTATTTCCTGTAAACCCCATCTATACAAGTAAAGGATTGTCATCCTAACCTGAATCTCTGGAAGTATCTCTTAGGATAATTTGATATTGCATCAACTGTAGCACAAGTCACTGGCATTGCCATTAGTGTTGCACATATCTCAGCATCCAGCAAGCAGCTGCTCAAATGTTCTGTATTTGTGCTATTTAGAAATCTGATGACAAATGCATTCTGCTCCCAACACATTTTTGCTACAACAACAATTCACCCAAGAAAATATAATACAGATATCTTCCTAACAATATTATTTACAGTACTTTGACAATGTATTATCTTTGGTGGAAACAGGAGATTTAAGATACATAGGCTACAATTTGTTTAAATTATTCAGTACAACTTGTAGTCATATAGGGTCTGATTTAGCAGTAGCTGTATTATGTAGGCTATCTATAGGATAAAATAAATTAATATAAACTAAATATCTCATGACTCTTTATGGGCAACTATTGTGAAATGTTGTGGCTGAGGGGCCTATTGTTCCTTTGGGCCCCTGTGCCTTTTGTAGGCCTGTCCAATAATCCATAGCCTATTTTACATAGCTGACACTTTCATCGAAAGCGACTTACAATAAGTGCATTCAACCATGAGCGTATAAAACCCCAAACATTACAATAATTATATTGCCTTCATCAACTTCATCAAATATGCTGAACTACTTCAAGTGCTAGCTACATTTTACATGACCAGATTAAATAATATGTGATACTGGAGGAATTTCTTTGTGAATTCACAACTACGGATAGTCTGCATTACATTGATTCTGGTAACGTTACACGGGTCGGGCACTCGGGCAGGAATAGCCAGGGAATAGCTAGCTATGCCATTACAATACGCCATTGCAGCGTCTAGTCTGCCTAACCCAAAGAAGAAGAAGCTCAGGCAGTCCAGCAGTCATTTCCTTAAAAATCATAGAAAAAGTCGGCTACTGTGACAGATAAATTGAAGACAGATTAGGCCACCCACTAACATTTACGTTATACCCCACCTTTCCTTCAAATTTGATAACTAATTTAGCTTACTTAAGCTGCAATAACTAAACAGCGTTTTTAAACATGGCGGGTAACGTTAACTTAACGTTAACTTAACGTTACAGCAGAAGAGAGGGATCTTGCCATTGACATATATGATCTTGCCCGCTGTCGGTCGGTGGCTGAAGAAAGAGCAGGATCCATCGAGGACAAGAAGAAAAAGAAGAAGAAGATGAACCTCCAGAACCAGAAACCTAACGCCGTCCACAGTCAAAATTGCAAATGGCGAACAACTTCACTGGGCTGCCCCAAATTTTCAAAAAACCCTTGGAGTGAGATTTGTTGGGGCCAACCAAAATTTAGCCGCGTACAAAGCAAAAACAATTTTTTGAAGTCTTCGTTGACATTTTGGCTAGCTAGCTAGTTAGCTAACGTTAGCTACCTAGTGCGGTCTAGCCCCGCCTTTCCGCGGGCTGCAGCGAGACGTAGCTACTTGCGGGCTCCAGTCCGTCCCAGGCGACCATGACTCCTCAGCGGCAGGTTGTTCACCGCGAGCAGCACCCCTCCATAATCACCCAGAAAGTGCAGTTAACTGTCAAACTGTTTATGCTGGAAAATGCCCGGAATACACTGGAACAAGAACTTCTCAAACTCACCAACAAGGTAAGTTGGCTAGCTAATGTCACAGGTCTTTAGTTACATATCAGGTTATCGCTAACATTAGCTATCTCCAAAATTTATTTAGCTAACCACATGGTCAAACCGTGCTAACCTTAACGTTACCCCAAATAGATAACTTATAATATGGCTAATGCTAGCTAGCTAAGTAAACTTAGCTAGTTGGTTGAGATTGCTAAATTTGAATGAAACTATTAGCACTATAGAAAATTGCATATATGTTGCCAGAGCTACAATCAATGCATATTTTCAGTAATGATTGTTACTTTTTCCAACTATCGTTAACGTTAGTTGATTAATGTGCAGTCAATAAGGAGTCAGAAAATAGGGTCTTATTAACATTACAGTTTCTCAGAGCCAAAGATTAATTATCTATCAACTAATAAGCATGGCAATACAATATCCTTGTATCTTCAAATAAACTGAAATTATTTTTATGCTTTCAGCATCACTTCACCTAGGGTTTCCAGGGTTCCTTGAAAGTTTGCGAATTTGAGGGGGGGGGAAATCAAGTCCTTGAAAGTTATTGAATATAGACATAAATACACAGATCACAGGTCGCTCAAAGTGCTTGAATTTATTTATTTTGTGCAAGAATAGAAATTGAAGTTCTTTTGATATTTTTATTTTACTAAAGTGCTCATATTATGCTAATTTTCAGGTTCATAATTGTATTTAGAGTTTATATCAGAATAGGTTTACATGGTTTAATAAATAAAAAAAACACCATATTTTGTTGTACTGCACATTGCTGCAGCTCCTCTTTTCACCCTGTGTGTTGAGCTCTCTGTTTTAGCTACTGAGTGAGGCATTTTTTTTTATTTATTAAACCATGTAAACCTATTCTGATATAAACTCTAAATACAATTATGAACCTGAAAATTAGCATAATATGAGCACTTTAGTAAAATAAAAATATCAAAAGAACTTCAATTTCTATTCTTGCACAAAATAAATAAATTCAAGCACTTTGAGCGACCTGTGATCTGTGTATTTATGTCTATATTCAATCTTTGTTGGGAGTCGCACATGCACAGTAAGAACTAGCTGCTAGAAGCAGAGTATGAGGGCGTGCCACGCTAGCAGCTAGGCGAGCATTATAACGTGTGTTACAAAGTGATGCACGTTCATCACGGAAGTAAAGGCTGGACTACAATAGAGCTCTTTAGAGCAGTGTTTTCTGTTGGAGATGGTAAGTCCCTTTGGGGTGGACTTTGGGCTTTTTCACTTTGTAAACCTATAAGGTGCACAAAAAAGATATAAAACCCCAATAAAGGAAAGGGGGAAAAAGCCAAAAAGCATAATATGAACACTTTAAGGAAATATGCTATGTCTCTACCAATCAACTTACACAATATGTTATTTTGCTGTGTTATGGTGCATTCACCCGCCTGCATTTTCAATGCAAACACGCGGACAGTGAACGTAACGTCAATGGTGCGATGCGAATGAGGCAAGCATGCGAAATTCGCAATTTGCATGAGTTACAATATTCAACTCAGAACAAGAATTTGTGTGACGCTGTGTTTGTGCAGAAGCCTGTCAGTGTTCACATTCTCCTAATGTCCGGACGTTGTTGAATCAAAAATGGAAGAACAAATTATAGCTGTCTGTGGGCACCCAGAGCTCTATAGTACCTTATTATTTGTACAGAGATCGGACGAAAAAGGAGCTTTCTTTTGGAAAAGTAAGCAGTGGGAAGTTGAACTACCTTTATAAGTTCTGAAATTATGTTTCTGTTGTTGTGTTGATGGAGCAGGTACAATGCTAGCATGGCCCTGATCGGTCCTAATTTTAATCAGAAAACAAGGATTTTAAAAGTTGTTTGCTTGTCATCTTCTAGACAGACATGGCAGTATGAATTCAGACTTTTTAAAATTGTCATCATAATGTAGTAATTTCGGCATACTTTTAACAGTTTACTGCAGTTGAAAAACCGCTAAATCTGTTCCTCAGATAGATAGATAGATAGATAGATAGATAGATAGATAGATAGATACTTTATTCATCCCGAGGGAAATTTTAGGCATCCAGTAGCTTAGACAACCATAACCCAACAAACACATATATCTCACATACGTAAGAGAACAGTGCAGGGATTGAACAGTGCAATAGCTTGTTGTTTAATATTGACTATAACTATGAAAAGACAAGAATGTAAACCTAAAAGAATTAGAATTGCTTTACAGAAAAGAAATAATATACATTAAGAACAATATCAAGGAATAAGTTATAAGATGTAAATGTTATGACCAGAGTCCAGATTGTGTAGGAGGGCTAATATAGCCTATAAGACAGTCAGGTGTACAGCAGACAGAGATATAATGGTGGTAGGGGCTGAGAGAGACAGGCTCATGCTGAAAAGTCAATTTCTCCCCTCTCCCTTTGTGTGGTATTGAAGAGTAGGATGGCCCTGGGGACAAAGGACCTCCTCAACCTGTCTGTTGAGCATGACTGTGACAGAAGTCTGCCACTGAACATGCTCCTCTGATAAAGAACGTGCTGTGTAGTGGGTGGCGGTCATTGTCCATGATCGCCAGTATCTTACTCAATGGTCCGTTTCTCTGCAGTTGTTGTGAGTGACTCCAGCTCAATGCCAACAACAGAGCCAGCTTTCCTTACCAGCCTGTTCAGTCGCCCAGCGTCTCTCTTCTTAATGCTGCCTCCCCAGCACACCACAGCATAAAACAGGACACTGGCAATGACTGACTGGTAAAACATCCAGAGGAACTGACTGCAGACATTGAATGACCTCCGCCTCCTCAGGAAGTAAAGCCGACTCTGCCCTTTCCGATACAGCACATCTGTGTTGGCTGACCAGTCCAGTTTGTTGTCCATGTGTGTAGGGCTGTGACAATAACCGCATCACCGCAATACCGGCGGTGACGTGCCACTACCGCGGTGATGACATCACCACCGCCATCACCGCATTATTATTTTTTTTTTCTTTTTACTTTTTGCTGCCGAAGGTTACAGGAGAACACATGTCGTGTGATATTAAATATTATGAAAGCAACAATCATTGTTTAGTTATCCTCATCGACAGTGTAGGAGCCACATAGTGTATGTTGTTTATGGTCTCATTTATATTATTTATTGATTATTGTGTTGTGCACTTGTATTGTAGGTGGTGGGTGTTTTCATCGCGGTTTGAGCGGAAGTTATAACATATTTGTTTGCTTCACCTGGTGAGCCCATTGGGTGAGCCTGGGAGCGAACGCTTTCTGTTGACCAACGTTGCGGCTGTAAGCGGTCCAACATAGTACTGCCGCGAGGGACTAAACACTGAGAGATGCATCAACACACTGTGACGCGCTCAAGGAATGTATTGCAAGGATTTATTACGCTACACTAACACGCAAATTTCGACTCACAAAGTAACTTTACATTTGGTAACTGCAGTGCTAGTTGTATTTTACGTGTGGAGGAATAAATCATTGCAATACAATCGTGAGCGCGTCACAGTGTGTTTATGTATCTCTCGGTGTACTTTGTTGTATTCTCTCCTATTTGAAGAGGTTATGGAGAGAAAAAAAAACTTTTATTGATTTTTATTTTATTATTATTACTTATACTACTACTACTACTACTACTACTACAGGTAACGTTTAATATAATACACAGTTGGGAAGGCAAAGACATTTCTCTGTTCTCAGCAGAGGTGGACATTACCGCTGCA
This sequence comes from Perca flavescens, assembly GCF_004354835.1. Lineage (NCBI taxonomy): Eukaryota > Metazoa > Chordata > Actinopteri > Perciformes > Percidae > Perca > Perca flavescens. The sequence continues at coordinate 22,998,532 of NC_041340.1, forward strand.
GTGTTTACCATTGCACTTTAGCCTAGTAGCTAGTGGAGTTTCCTTCTGTTTATAGATTAATCCTGACAAAACCGCACGGTTAAATTTCAGCCTGCATGCATGTTTTGTAGCCTAAACAGAGCAGCTCATGTTGGTAGTGAGAGAGAGCAACAAGTTAGCGGAGTGCCGAATTGCCCTCTCTGCTCTCTGTCTGCTCAGCTGCTAGACCGCTGTGCTGCGAAGTGTCTGCACTCGCCATTGTCGGCTAACAATTACTTTATTTTTAACTTTATCGACAATAGAGCTTTCTGAACTGTCTGTGGAATAGATCAACGGAAAGGAGAAAAGGCAACGCGGCCTTAAATGACAGCAAGACACAGTAAAGACTCTGACATTGAGCTGAAATGGAAACACTGCAATCTTTTTATACAGTCTATGACTGCAACATATGTTGTATGGTTTAAGCCGATGCTTCTTCACCGCGGTAAGAAAAAACTATACCGTCACAGCCCTACATGTGTGCCCCCAGGTACTTATATGTGCTGACCACCTCCACATTGACCCCTTTAATGGAGACTGGTGGCCTATGTGGCTTATATCTCCTGAAGTCCACCACCAGCTCCTTGGTCTTTGTTGCGTTCAGCTGCAGATGGTGGAGCCTGCACCATTTCACAAAGCCATTCACCAGGTTCCTGTACTCATCCTCCTGTCCATCCCTGATACACCCCGCAATTACAGTGTCGTCCAAAAACTTCTGCATGTGGCATGACTCAGAGTTGTAGCTGAAGTCAGAAGTGTACAGGGTGAACAGGAACGGTAAAAGCACAGTTCCCTGAGGCGCTCCGGTGCTGCGGATCGCGGTCTCTGAGAAACAGTCCTTCAGCCTGACGAACTGTGGTCTCTCCGTCAAGTAGTCTGTTATCCACGATACCAGGTGAGCATCAACCCCCATCTGCACAAGCTTGTCTCTCAATCTGACAGGCTGAATGGTGTTAAAAGCACTAAAAAAATAGCGCTGGAAGCAGCGACCCTCCAGATGTAACGTTTACTTCCTGGAGAAGGCAGTGGAATTTACTGTGCTTTGTGGTCCTCTAGAATGATGATAGTATTAATCCAGACACAACGCTGTTTGATTATCCGACCAGTCTGTGACTTCCACAACTGGTACAAAGCAGCAATAGTGGTTATTCCGGCCATATTGATGACGGAAGCGTTGTTGGCGCATCCCGACTCTACACTGGCGTGTAACATCAGTAGCGTGAGTTTATTTATTTATTTAATGTTTATTTGGCAGGGACAAATGCATCAAACATTGCTTTATAAAGAATACAAAGTAGATGCCATGCATACAGGTTTATAGCCACGACTAATTTCCAACCCCTGTCCCTGTTTAGGCTTTTAAAATTAAAACAGAAAGTACAGAGTATTAATATAAAATTTGTAACTATTAAAATACATACAATAAATCCACACATGAAATAAAATTAACTTAAATGAATGTAAAAATCACTATAAAACAGAGTTTGGGTCAGTGACAAATAAGGGTTGGTATGATGTCCAAATCAAAAATATGCTTTAAACTTGTTAAAAGAACATGTTAGATGTTTGTTTAAATGTATAGTTTGCATTTCTGTTGGTGTCATAGTATTTTATATGACATTTCTACAATTTTTAACCAATTAAAGAAACACAGTCCCATTAAATTGTCAAATGGTGAAACCATAAAAGCATGACAAGTATTAAATAATTCACCCTCCTAGAAGTTATGCAAGTGTACTGATGAAAATAAGTTATTTATTTTGATCTACCATCTCAAAGTATATTTAAAATATTTCATTTCTAAACTTAAATAATATGGGTTTTTGTTGTATTGAGCAAGTCAGTATGCCGTAGACATTAATGTTTTCTCTCTATTCTTGGGTCAGTTGGTTTAAAATCATTTTAAATTTCATTTTTACAGTGAAGTAGAGTGCTAAAATCATATTCATAGTAACTTTTTTGCGCAATATCAGAATTTTATGAGAAACATTGGTTACGCCAATTGACATTTATCGGTTACACCAACTGACCATACTATCTGTACAGAGAACGACAAGCAATTGACACATAAAATTGAATGAAAAGTCATGGAGTAAAATGATTTAGGTATTTTAATAACTGAAAACACTTTAATAGATATTTTTTCAAAACACACAAACAATACTCTTAACAATGAAGAACCAGATTGACCTCTGATTTCAGTACAATTTCTGCTTAGAATCCAAAAAATGGCACTTCTGAAGGAAAAATTTGTAAGAACAACTCTTACATTTTATTCAATATATTACATTAATAACAACCATGTCTACAATCAAATTTAAGACAACAATATCTAGCAGAGAGAAAAATTACCACTATATTCAAATTGTACACACAACAATGAAGAAATGGATTGGCCTCTGATTTCAGTACAATTTCTGCTTAGAATCCAAAAAATGGCACTTCTGAAGGAAAACTTTGTAAGAACAACTCATACATCTTATTCAATATATTACATTAATAACAACTATGTCTACAATCAAATTTAAGACAACAGTATCTAGTAGAGAGAAAAAAATTACCTCTATATTCAAATTGTGTATACATTGTGAATGAGAGAGAGAGAGATTGAGAGAGAGATTTTTTTTATTACTACATTCTAATTACTACTTCTAAGGTTTTGAACATTTCAATCCATCTCTCTGAGAAAAGTTCACAAGGATTACACATCCTGGCTTTGAGTCTGGAATTTTTTCCAGTCTTCTGTTGTGAGTTTGGAATGACGGGAGTTGACAGGCTCTGGCTCAGAGATCATGAAGACCACCTCAGATTCAAAGTAGAAGAGGAAGTCGGGTGGGTGAGGCCAGGTTAAAACATTCTTTGCACTCAGCTGTTTCATGCAGCTCACCTCTATCTCATTGCCCACAACCTGAACGATCTGCCCCACAAAAGGCTTACCCTCATAACTCACAACAACGAATTTGCCTTTCTGATTCAGGCTGGGTGGTTCTTTGACTTCTGACACATTTCTGAAGTCTACTGTCGATGGATTGTAACATTTGCAAATGGCTGCTGGTCTCGAACAGAAGCATGAGATGTCTCTGGACCGAATTGTGGCTGGCTCTGTGGAGATGACTTGATGCAGCTTCATGGTGCCCTTTACAGCTGGCACAAGCTCTGGCACTTTTTCATCAAACTTTTCAACATCCTCCTCAGATATCCAGTAGAGGTTTACGGTAGACTTCTGTTATGTCAGGAAGTCATAAACATCCTCAGGGGTCTGCAAATCTTTTCCTCTCTGCACTGCTGTATCGGCAAGACGCTTCACAGTTGCCCCAGCTCCATCAGGTGCGCCTTTTCTGTGTGCTTTCTCACTGAAGTTCCAAGTCACACTCTTGAAACCCAAGAGAAAAGGTACAGTACTCGAGATAAAAGTTATTTCGGTTCCTGTACTGTGTTACAGGCCCATCACTTATAATGTGGAGGGAGGAAGGCGCCGTTTCACATTTTGTCATGGCATTTCTCACAACAGGTTCTAAATGTGCCCACACAGCACGTTCGTCATGGCGAAGACAGCCAGAGATGGTGGCATAGGTGTGAGTGGCATTACCTGTGTATACCACACTGGTGTGGATGGTGGCCTGTTTCCGGCTGCCACCAAAGTGAAACGGCTGGATCTCGCGATTTAGTTTGCAACCATAATTTTCTGAGAAATCAATATGAACACACAGTTCATCTTTAAGCAGAGAATGTTTTAATTCTCTTAGGGACCGGGTCTGGTGCAGCCAGTTAAACTGATGGCGTGTGAAGGCGTCTAGCTTCTTGTTCAGGAGACTGAGAAGGTCTGCCGTCCTTTTCTCCTCCACTATAACAACAATCCTCACCCACTGCTCCCATGTGATGATGCTATTATCAAGTGGGCCCTCAAACTCCACCTCATTGTAGCAACACTTAGTACATAAGCGGTACATACACTTGTGGTTGGTCGGGTCACAAACAATGGCTTCCAGGAGCTCCGAAATGCTGTTAGTCAACAGGATACCTTTCTGACAGAGCCTGTCAACAATCATTTTAAAGTTGTCATGGTCAAAGCAGCTACAGGTGTTTCAGTCGGACTCTCGCTTGAGTAACGTAAAAAGGGCAGTATCTGAGGAACTGTCGATAGGAGACTGCATGGTGTTTCAGGGCGGTTGTATTGTAGTTGGAGTGGAGGTCTTTCAGAGAATGAAGAAGTAGTTTACCTTTGCCTTCTTTTAGCAAGATAATTTGCCCTTGCAGCAGCATCCGCATTAACCCGCGCTCTGTGGCGAGCCACTTTTACTTTACTTGTAAGAGGCATCTATTAGAAGAAGAAGAGAAAGTTTGTTGTTGGCGATAATGTTCATAATAACACTTCACGTTAGCATGTATAATCTGACGTGGCGCTGCTCAGCTGGCGACTCGCAGCTCGCTCCAAAACAATTGTCTGTGTTTATTGTTTGTTATCGTCTGGCACCGAATTAAGTAACTATGCTTTCTTAATATGAGGATGTTAAAGCCTGGGCTAAGAGTGGTGAACATCACTTGTTGTATTGGACATTTTATTGGACTTTTAATTGGAGCTCGTCTGTTTGTGCATTCACGTGCCGAGAGTGTCAGAATGGAGGACCGGCGCTTACATACGATCATACCGCACTCGTAAAACTCAACAAAGTGGGGCTTGAAGAACGTGCTACACCCGGGCTGCTGGCTAGTATCCCGGGGGAACTGATACGATCTGCAAGCCGGTGGAGACGAGGGAAGCGATCACGGCTGGCTGCAAGGGAGGGGGATTCGGAGTGGCTGAATGGACGGAGGAGAAAGCGAGGGAGATGGGGTGGAATAAGGAGGAGACTACGGCAGCGAAAATCCAGACCAGCTCTACCTGCTGTGATCCTGGCCAACCTGCGCTCTATCAACAATAAAATTGATGACATACCGGCATTGGCAAGGTGGCGAGGCTGCTCTTCTCTGCTTCACTGAATCATGGCTGCACACAGATGCTCCAGACTCCCTTTATGACATCAGCAGATTTTCACTCATTAGGGCGGACAGAAATGAAAACTCGGGGAAGAGTCGGGGAGGAGGGATTTGTGTTTACTTAAACAAACGGTGGTGTCGCCAGTACACAATCAAGCATATGATATGTAATAGAGACTTTGAATTGTTGGGCATTGGGTTGAGACCTTTTTATCTTCGCCGGGAGTTTGGCTGCATTTTGTTCTTTGTTGTCTATGTCCCCCAAAGCGGCAAAATACATTGCGCCGCCGCAGCAATAGCTGAATGTGTACATAATCAACAGCAACAATTTCCAGATGCTCCTGCCATTGTTCTGGGTGATTTTAACAACTGCAACCTGGAGAAAACTTTGCCAGGATTTCAACAGGTTGTGAAATGTGGAACAAGGAAAGAGAGCATACTGGACAAATGCTACATTAATCTCCCCAATGCCTATCAATCCAGGAGCAAACCACCAATTTCTAACTCTGACCATAATGTAGTACATCTTATTCCAACATACACATCAAAATTAAAAAGTCGGAAACCAGAGAATAAGGTGGTTCGACAGTGGACTGACGACAGCAGGGAGGAACTGGGGGCTTGCTTTGACTGCACAGATTGGCAAGTACTGATGGGGGACACATTGGAAGAAACTTACCTTGTCTATATATGTATGGTTATTTATCACCACTCTTGCAGGGCAGCCCCTCCCCCACCCCTCATATTAATTATCTATGTTTTTATTGATGTCTCTGTTTATAGCTTTTGTTTTTAGGTTGTTGTGTGGTGATTGTTAGAGCTTGTATTGCAAGACAAATTTCTGTGTATACGGACAATAAAGTGCTATCTATCTATCTAATTAGTAATGCTTATCAAAATAAACAATGGATGTATTTAGACAACCAAGGAGCTGTAATCATTATGTCGTGCTACTAGCTAGAGGTAGAGAGTGCTAGCTAGCGCTAGCTAGCACTCCTCTACAGGAGACCGATGGATGTGGCAGTGCGACTTGCAAAAATCCACAGCTCCCTGTTCAGATCCACTAATCAGGGCCAGGGGCGGTGTCTAACTGTGTGTCAATCACTGCTCAGACACACACATTTCATAGTGTCCTCCCCTCCCCTGCACATGAGCTGCGGATCGATTTCCTCCCCTTCCCCCCTATTCACACACGCTCCGTTGTCGGGGGAGGGGCTTAGGAGACTGTTTCGGGCTTTAGCAGAAAGGCGGGAGGGACTGAGAAGTTGTTGATGTTGAAATTTTTTGGCTAAGCTAAAACTTTTTTTTAAACACTAAGGCTTTACACTATAATGATATAGCCTAGCCTAGCTAAAAAAAGCTAGCTTGATAAAGTTGTGGATAAATTAACTAAACTTTAAAAAAATACAAACAATAAACACATAAAAATATGTCTAAATAGTAATTAACCTCATATATCAACTTGAACCAGTAACGTAACTAGTTATATTTGAAAAGATTGGCCAAACATTGAGAGGCTTGTAGTAGGAGTCAAATGGTGTAACCGGTTACACCATTTCACATTTCAATGTAAAATCAAATTTGACAGGCATTATTATGGACACATAAATCAGCAAATGGCCTTGGTGTGAAGAAATCAAACAATTTTTAGACTAAATACACATTTTTATTCAAAAGAATGCTTTTTCAATGTTTTACTTGGGTCATACCATTTGACATATTAACCAAAGATATCTGGACTTACCCTAAAAATGTCTTATTAACTTATATTTATCAGAGAGTTACTAACCTTGTGACGCAGCAGTTAAGCTCATCAGGGGTCCTTTCCTCTGATGTCATTTCCTGTCATGTGGTCTTCTTGCTGATTTTGACAAAAAATAAAATTCGATTACTAAAAAAGTTGGCAACGAATTTAATTATCGATTCGTTGTGTCGCGCAACTATTAGGCCACCTAGTCGCGGAGATAAAAAAAAAAAAATTGAGTTGAGCGGAGCAGCGCGGAGCGAAAGAAAAGAAAAAAAGAGTAGAGCGGAGGTAGAGGAAATACGGAGAGAGACCGGACAGAGACCGGAGAGACCCGTAACGTTGTTCTGAAACACTCGGCGGAGGCAGAGAAATCAGTACTTTTTTACTACTTTATACTTTATTAGTCCCATCACTGGGAAATTTGTCTTGGACACCGTGCATAGTCTCGTCATGCAAAGCAACATGATCAAAGTACATAAAAACACATGATCAAATACGTAAAAACACAATAATAATAGATCATTCACACAATACAGCATCCAAAAACAAAAACAAAACAACAAGTACGACCCAAGTCATCCAAGGTGTGGGAGCATTTCACACTAAATAAATCAAAAACGTGTTAATTCCAAGATAAGCAAAAGCGACACGGCATGGCACAGGCGCACCACGGTGATGAGTCAGCACCTAAAACGTAAACATGTTGGAGTCCTTGATGAGGAGGAAGGGAGTTCAACAGCAGGGTAAAGTCACTACACTATCCTACTTCTGTTCCGTTCTGAAGGGAGGAACGTACCGTCCCTCCAGTAGCTCTTCTGGTGCTGCTGTTTACTCGTTATCCAGCAGACTAGCATGACAAGCTAGCGTGAGCTCGGTAATAACAGTAATAAAGCAGGGGTGGTATACTTTGCAAGACTAAAGACACGGTTTTATTTACTCGCCTTTTTTGGCCCATTCATTTTTCAATCTGTTATGTATATATTATGTGCTTTGTCCCATATCAGTTATTGTTGACAAATATAATAGTGTGTGGTGTATAAACGAACTTAACTTGCACTTACTACAATGATGGTAATAATTTAATGAATAAGTGTGTGTCTGTCTGTCTTGTCTGTATCTGCTATTTGGGTTACTTACCTTTACACAACTATTAACTTAAACAATAAGTATGCATGTATTGAGTTGATGTAAATTAATGCTTTTTTTTTTTATCCAATTCATCGATTAATCAAAAAAATAATCGACAGATTAATCAATTATTAAAATAATTGTTAGTTGCAGCCCTAAAATATAAATATAATTTTTAATTATATTTTAAATATGTATAATAACCTTTTAATTTAGATTAATGCCTAATTAGTTTCTGGGATCTTTTATTGAGACATTTGCCCTTTTTAACTGTACGTACACACCGCCGCCGACTTGAGCTGCAAAGAAGCTCTGGACGCCCTGTCGAGGACGCTTGTCAAAAAGTCCGAGGAAGCTGTTTGACGCTTTGGCCGCTCTGACGTGGGAGCATTCTTCCATCATGTGCAACACACGATTGAAGAAAAAGCACAAGCAGCCTCTGCACGGCCAATACACTGACACTAGAAACCTTTTATAAATTACATATATAAGGACATTATTTGTATTGTTTGTTGGTCACAGCGGTGTCTGTTAGCAGTTAGCCGCTGAACCGCAGCAGAATGCAGGCAGAGCGAGCAGCCGCCAGCTGTTGACCCGTGCAGGACTTCACTGTGAGCGGACTGTTTAGAGACCATGTGACGGCACGTTAACTGGTCCCTATACGCAAACAACGTTACATCATAAATGATAGGGGAACCCAGCAACGGCGATTATGAGATTTCCCTCCATTTTCATGGAACTAATGTCTTGGTAGGAACAAAAGTTTACATCGTATGTTTCTCCAGAATCAGCCAGCGAGAAGCACGTCTATATTCCGATTGGTTGCTGCCGTTTGCCGCTGCTTGCCGCTGAACCGCGTCATAGCTCATTACCATAAAGTTGACCAAAGTTCAACTTTCTGATTGACGCTCAAAACGCCCAAAACGCGACGCCGACAGTTTTGACGCTACTTGCAGCTGAGAGAAGCCAGCTTCCATTGAAAATTAATGACTTCCGGTATCTTTAGACGCCCAAGTCGGCGGCGGTGTGTACGTACAGTAAGCAAGCTAAACATTTTGGTACAAAGTTTTGACGGTTACACCACTTAGACATTTTTGCCATTAATCTCCAATTATTCTCTTAAAATTGATTAAAACCAAACTCTTTAAAATATGGCCTCTAAAAAAGAACATTTTTAAGTAATTTTTGTTTTTGTTTTAAATTGAATGTATTTAAATTGACTAACCTTATAGACACAAAAAAGTGGGCGTCACGTCATTGACCCGTTTAGACACATTTAACAATACAAGAACACAAAATATGCTATGCATGCTAAAATATGCAACATTATGTTTGTATGAATTGTCTTATATCTTGTATAGTCAGTGTTCACAGAGTTGTTTCAGTTTCAGCCATTGCTTTAAATGTGTATTAAAAACCTTGAGTTCTGTCAATGTTTTAATTTCTAATGGTAAAGCGTTCCACAATTTTATGCCTCTTACTGAAAATGATGTCTGACCAAATGTTGTTCTACGTTTTGCCGCTATACAGTTACCACTTATTGTGCCTCTAGTTCTTATTCCGCTCTTTTGTTTCACTACTAGTTGACAAAATATTTCTGGTGCAAGGTTATTCACACACTTAGAAATTAATTTTAGAAATGAATAATTTACAAAACTGAGTAACGTGATTAAACACATTTGATCCCAATATGATCCCGTGATCAAACTGACGCCATTAAAGCAACGCAAGTAATCGCACCACTGCGGTGTAAATAATCACCAATAGCGTGGATACAATGACTAAATGGGTAAAGGCAAATACTAACACAGCTAGTACGTCTCTTAAGTTCAGAAAATTACATCACTTTACTGTAATGCAGCCTTTAAAACCAGGAAAAGACAACACTTGTGTAATATTACGATATCCAAAATGTGAGACACTATCTAGCCTCATATAGCAATGTCGATATAATATCGATATATTGCCCAGCCCTACCTTGAATTTGATGTTTAAGGTGTGGGAACCCTGACTTCAGCTTGTTTCATTTTACCCTCAGGCCTACGAAGAGGTTCAAGAATTCTTGAATTCATCTTTTCCCACTAGTGACTTCAGTGATCTCGCAAAAGCTTTGGATACAAGATGCCAAGCCATTGACAAGCTCTCAGCTTTATTAAAAGACCTCACAGTTGGTAAGTCAAGTATTAATCATATAATTTTAGCTGCTAATGTGAGATTGCAAATATCCATGTGCAAGACAAGTGTACCAAATGTCTTGATATAATATAAATGTCTTATCTATTACCAGCATTACTTAAAGGACAATTCCGGTTTACATGCGGGCGCCATCTTGGAAAACAGTCACGAGCAGTCGAATCACGAACGCGGTGTTTGAGCTATGTTACTGGTTATTCGTTGCATGGCGCTCGTCGTTCGACTGCTCTTGACTGTTTTCCAATATGGCGCCCGCGTGTAAACATGAATGCTACTGTCTTTTATAATCTCTCTTTTTAATAAACTGTCTGTACACTTACAATGTTCTCAATGCTTCGGTTTACATGTAGGGACCCTCATTATGCTACCGTTGAAGTGTGGTGGTATTTTGAGCCTTGTTAGTGGTATAAAATAGCGATTTACCATGTACCACGAAAGGTAGCGTTAGCAGCTAACCACTGGTTTGCAGTAGCTTGTTTAAAGCTAGAGACACATTCGATTAGCATGAAAACATGTCCCAGAGAACGTTTGACTCGGTACACATATGTTATTAACCCCTAGGTTCATTTTGCGCCAGAATTGTCCTTTTTAAGTATTCAGTGTGTGATTTAAGATTTTTTTATTTTGTATACCTTCATTTAACAAAGCACGCGCTTTCTGCTTTTCTCATCTTTACAGAGGCAAACGTTTTTGTCCAGCCTACTGTCAAAAATGGAGTGAGAACCTATCCGCTTCTGCCACTCAGAGACAAATGGATCCTTACGACGGAAGTTCTCAAGTTTGGGCCCATGTTGCAGAACTCGCTCATGGCGAGCTCTGTAGCCAAAGCTGTCCAGGTGCTTGGAGCCACGCTGTCCCTCCAGCAGTTAAAACATTTCCCCATCTCCCAGCCTGCAGCGGTCCAGCAGGATGACATGATATGCAGCATCTCGTCCAGCTACAACAGCGCCGTTGCGACTACGACCTCATCCTCTCACTTACAGGCTGAAGAAAAAGAAAACGCTGTTGTTTTTGAGGAAGCAGGCCCATCAGATGCTGTGTTTCTTTCACCTGCCATTATTGAGAGACCCAAGATTAACCCAGAGAGGCCACCAGTACTACTACCTCCCATACAAGCTACACTCCAAGAGATCAGTAACCCTAAACCAATGAAAATAACACCACTAATAGGCTGGGGATGTGTGGATGATGTCCAGGTGCAGCACCAAAAACAAACATCCTCTCAGCTGCTTCACTTCCTCAGAACAAAAGCTAAAAACATGAGTGCACTAGAGGCCACTGTCATGGAGTGGAGTGAGAGAATGTGCCCTTCAAGTTTGCCACAGGTGCCTACCATCCAAACACAAAGCTACCAATTCAGACATGTTGTGACGAATGATCTGATCAAAGCACTAGCTCCGAAAACGTTATGTGCAGACATCGAAAACCAAGCCCCTGTCTTCAGAGTAAAAAGAGTGGAATCAAGTGGCTCTCTGACCTACACTTGCGTGATTTCAACAAAGACTGAATTGTGGGATATTGGAGACATCTTCACAGAGGTGGGACACGGAGACTCCGAAGCGAGCCCCTTGGAAAAAAAAGACTGCCCAAATACAACCGCTCAGGTAGAGAACTCCTGTCAAAACGCCGAGTGGAAAACCCAAACGCTCCAGTGCACAGAACCTGAACATGTTAGTCAATCTTCTGGTGCAAAAACGCCAGCGGTCAACGCCATTACCATTCCGGAGTTCCAGATCCAGAGGTTTGAAGAAACTGAAGTTGTAGTGTCTCATGTTGTCAGCCCAGGCAACTTCTACGTCCAACACGCAGACTCCATCGTAAAGCTGCAGGCCCTTGTCACAGAGTACGTCGTCGTCTGCTTTTTCTCAGCTTTTCTTATCCCTCACTGATTCCTTGATCACATTAACAGAACTTACAGAGCCACTTATCCTTTTTATGTTAGTTACCGCTTTCTTTGTAGATTTTTTTTTTTTTTTTTTTTTTTTAATAATCCACGTTTCTGGTTGTCATTATTTTTTTCTCGTTTGCAGCAGCTGGAAAGCCAGTAATTCATATGCCGAGCAGAACTGCATTCCAGACATTGGAACCCAAGTAATGGGTTGGTTCCCTAAGCAAGAACAATGGTGTAGGGCTCAGGTGACAAAGATATGTGGAGTAAGTGAAGGTGGGTCCAGTTTTGTGTAATGGTTTTACAAATGCATACCTCTAGATGGTAGTAATGTCACTCTGCTCGCCTGTAGCCACTTGGGAATTCCTTCCTGGAATATTTTTTTTTTTAAGCTTAACCTTGCCATGCTCTCTTGTCTTTTGGATGCCAGATAATAATGCCACTGTTGGCGCTGGGAGTGAGACATCCATCAAGGTGGAGGTGAAGAGGCTGGACTACGGTGACACAGCCTGCCTGTCGCTGTTGAACACCAAGGAGATGACCCCAGAAATGGCTGTCCTACCACTTCAGGCTGTACAGGTCTCACTAACAAATGTGAGTGGTTCCCTGCTGATAATGTTTGGCTTCATAAGTTTTCACATGTACTAAAAAAACAAGCGTGCACATTATCCCTCTCAGGATTTGCATACATGGAAATGGTTAATATACTGTGCTCGGCTGTGAGAGTGTTGGCTCTGTTACAGTATTGGCGTTTGTCCACATGATTAGTCACGGCCCAATCTATTGGGCAGTGATAAAGGAAATGAATTATCTCAGTTCATGGTATTTTCTGTTTGCTTCCTCCCCCCTCGAGGTGACGCCTGTGAATGGGAGTGATTGGTCTGAGGAGGCAGTGGGCTGGTTCAAAACAATGGTGCACAACAGAACACTCTATGCCAGACTTTACCCGCAAGGGCCCAAAGTTACAGTCGAGCTGTTTTTGGAAAAGGGAAAGCTCGGAGCTATGAGGTACTTAAGTGTGAAACCGTCAGTTAATTGTGAATTGCAAAGTTAGAATTGACAGAATTGTAAAAGTGGATAAAGTCACTAAGATTTATTGATGTTGTTTCTGCCAACAAGTGTGTCTTTTGTTTTATTTGACAAGCAATCATTATACAAATGATTTATCTTGTTGAAAGTAGTACAGTGACTCCCACAGTTGACCTTATAATGTGCATATACTGTACAATTTTTAAAGACCAGTAATCTTAACTGTACAATGGTATTCTCTTTTTTTATTTTCCAGGAGGGGTGCATCATTGTCTGTAAGACTGGCCCAGAATGGACACGCAAAACACAACCAACTCAAGAATGTCAGCCTCATGAAAATAAGTAAGTTAGAGTTTGGAAATGGTTTCCCCCTAAATAGTGCATCTACAGTAGGTGGCAGTATAGCCTATGTATGACCAGAGCAGCAGCCCTTTCCACTCAACATCTTGTTTTGCTTTTTAGACACTGTTCAACTTAAAAAGAAGAAGCAGGACTCGGAGTGGGAGAAATACCTCATCTCGTGCTATACTCAAAAGTAACAAGTGATTCAGAAAGTAAGGAATGTGGGTAGTTGTGTTGGTATAAATTTGTCTCTCGTCTGACAGCACACCAATGTCAAATGTAAAAAAATAATAATAATACAAATGGCAGCCCTGCCATGAAGCACCCAGAAACACAGACATTTATTGATTCTTAAATGAGAGATAACCCATCCAGGTTCTGGATGTGTACATGTGAACATACAGTGGACTTTCAGGTTACACGTGGACAAACTGCTGTGATTGGCACTTTGCAGTAAGTAGAAATCAGGGATATTTAAATAAAAATGTAATGTAATATGAAAATTTTGAATAAAAACTGAAGGCATTGGCTGGATTAGTACACATTAAATAGCATGTATCAGCTTCCTTGTGTATTTTTCTGTCTTGCGGTTCATAAAGTCAAAGCTATGTGTAGTGAATGTGAGCGTAAAGCTAATCTTTTCTTAAATCTACCTGTGGAACTCAAACTTCTGTTATGGTCTTTTTAACATACTTTAACTTTATCTCTTTAGAGTCTAACAAATTGTGACTATTGTCTTTGAAGCATTGATAGAAAAGTGTGAAACAAAAGAACCATTTTTTTATGTCAATGTATAGGGACATGAATATCTTAATTGTGGTGCAGGTTGTTTTATTTATAACTCTTCCCCCTGTACTTTATTCTTTAGCATTTCCTTAACGAGGAAGTGTGTCTCTAGTCCTTAAGTGATACTTGATTTGTCTGTGTGCCACATGCAGTAGGTCTGTTTTTTTTTTTTTTTTTTTATGTATCACTTTCTTTTCATGATAATCCTTATTAGAGCCATGTTGCCTTGGTTAATGTTGAGTTCTTGTACAATGGCAGATCTATTATCTTAAATGTACATTGTCTATATCTCTGCTGTCATAATACAACTGTTACAATTGTATGCTCTGTCTCTGTATTGTCAGTACTGTATCTTCTATGAAGGGAATATAAATGAGGTTTAGTTCATTGAAAGAATTACCAGGCCTCCCAAACCCTCCCACTACATTTGTCATAAGTGACGCAGAAATGCTCATGACACAGTGAACTGCTGTAGGTCATCTGATAATACACCACAAGTGACCACATTGTGTTTTCACTTGCATTCAGTTTGTTGCTACTGTAAATGATTGTTTCTACTGTAACGGGAGGAGTTTGACCAGGACAAAATGTGCAATCTCGATGATGCTAAAAAGGAATTCTAAATCCTTGATAGTTTGTTCAAATGGTGCACCTTAGCTCATTCATAAACACACTTGTGTGTTATAGCAGATGGCAGAGACATTATTGGGAACTGGATATTTGTCTCAGTCTGCGTACAGTAGCATTTAAATATGTTGTGTCCACAAAAGGATATTATCAAAACAACGGAAGTTAATTTTATTCAAAGGGAATTATTGGTCAAATTTAGTTTTAGGCTAAGATAATTAGTCCCCCTGTAAAAAAAAAAAAAACAGAAGAACAGCACCTGCTACAAAACAAGGATTATAAAGTTCATAGTTACAATGTATTTGCTTAATTTACAGAATTGCAGCAGTTACATGTGTGATGTGGTTATGACTTGCAGACAGGCGTTCATTTTTTACGTAAGTGTTTTGAACATGTATTTATTTTTTTTTCGGATGAATCTGCAAACCTGTTAGTGACTCAAAGACAGTGCCTCAGGTCTAAAAGCTTCCTTCGCTTCCCTGCCCTGCCAAGCACAATAAATAATGTGGCAGGCTGAGGCCTTTTGTGTCCACACAGATTCCTTCTTTTGCCCGGGGTAGGCGGAAATCGAGGCGTTTGATCTGAATTCTAAAGAGTCTTGTTGGAGCCCAATAAAGGCTGCCATTGTATGTAAATAGTTTATATAAGAGCATATGACTGCTACGGTGCAGGGCACTGGCTAGCGGCGGAGGAATGATTAGCATTTTCCAAACGCATGGTGTTCTCAGCCAGCCTTCTGGCTTCCTAAAAAAAAAAAAAAAACTATTTTAATTAATTTCTTCTTTGTACACATTTTTGTGTACCACCACAGCTGAAGGTAAAAATGTTCTATCATTTCATTCTGTTTTATACTAACATTCTGTGTGTAATGAGGTCAGATTTTATGCGAGTGATGGCTCACATGCCCCATTACCTCGACAAACACTTGCCATGTTGTTTAACTTATCATTACCATTTATAGTAATATTATTTGAATGAATCAGCTTATGACGTGTAATAATTTCAAGTTTTTATGAGGTAAATCTGGTGAAGTCGGTTGCCTTCTTAAGAACAAAAGAGGTCTCTCAGTTGTCTTAAAAAAAAAAAAAAAAATCTAATGAGATGGATGTCTTGCTGGTTCCTTGGAGAAATTTGCTGGCAGTCCGTCAGTCAGTCTGTCTGTCTGCAACTGGGCTGTAGGTCAGTTTGGGAGTACAGTATTAATACAGGGTGAGCAAATCACGTGGCTCGGCGAATGTTTCGCAATTGGCTTCGTCGCGTTGCGTCTTGTGACGGCGCACGGCGGTAGGCCATCACCCCTGCTTTTATACGGCCAACTTGCTACTTGGCAATTCTTTTCTGTGTTCCTCACTCTGCCAGCTTGATGCTCAGGCCACACCTCAAGATGGTCATCTTTGGACCCGGCGCTGCTTACGCCGCTTGCACCGCTGGCTGAGTCTGGTAAACCTCTAAAAACTACTGCTACTACAGATAGACTTTTTACGAAATCACAAAGTTGTTGTGGACAACAACAATAACTAAGTCATTTAAACTGATTGCTACAAATGTGACTTTTGTTGAGTACGAAAGGCTAAATGGTGCATGATTTATTTAAGAAATTGGGTTATTTTAATTTTCCTGAGATAAAATGTCCTAACTTTACATTGTTATACATTAATAATATGGTTCTAACAGTTAAGCTCAAGCCAGGGATATAACTTGGCTTACGTCTATGTAACCTTGACTGAAAATGTAACCCGTTTGTTGCAGACCTGGAGTCGAAAATGAACTGGGGGACCTTTTATGCCGTGATCAGCGGCGTAAACAGGCACTCTACCGGCATCGGACGCGTTTGGCTCTCCGTCATCTTCATCTTCCGTATCCTGGTCCTGGTGGTCGCTGCTGAGAGCGTTTGGGGAGACGAGAAGTCCGGCTTCACCTGCAACACCCAGCAGCCCGGCTGCGACAGCGTCTGTTACGACCAGTTCTTCCCCATCTCGCACATCCGCCTGTGGGCGCTCCAGCTCATCCTGGTCTCCACCCCCGCCCTGCTGGTGGCCATGCATGTGGCCCACCGACGCCACGTCGACAAGAAGATCCTGAAGAGGACGGGCCGCGGCAGCCCAAAGGAGCTGGAGCACATCAAGAACCACAAGTTTCAGATCACCGGAGCTCTTTGGTGGACATACATGATCAGTATCGTCTTCAGAATCCTCCTGGAGGTGGCTTTTCTCTACATCTTCTACTTGCTTTATCCTGGCTTTAAGATGGTGCGTTTGGTAAAGTGTGACTCGTACCCATGCCCCAACACGGTGGACTGTTTTGTCTCCAGGCCGACCGAAAAGACCATATTCACCGTGTTCATGCTGGCAGTGTCTGGGGTGTGTGTGCTGCTGAACCTGGCTGAGGTGGTGTACCTCATAGGCAGGGCCTGCAAACGGTGCTTACGAGGCTCTGACGAGGAGTCCAAAGTCCCTTGGATAAGTCAACGATTGTCTACTTATAGACAAAATGAAATCAATCAACTGATAGCAGACCACTCTCTCAAGTCGAAGTTCAATGTGACCAAAAAGAGCCCAACTGAGAAGGGTGAAATGTGTTCTGCTTTCTGAGACTCTGCCTCTCCTGTTCCCGTCGAACTAATCAACAGTAATCGCACACGTCCCTGGAGTATGTTGCTCTGCATTAATGTCACGTATTCTGTATATTTCATCATTGTCAGCAGACACATTTGGACTATTTATTTATACATCACTGTCTACCGCATAATGAGTCATCTGTTTTTTTCTTTGTTATTGGTTTTACTGAGTAGTAGTTGTGTTGCTGTTGGAACTCAGTAGTAGCCAGTAGTGAAGGTTAAAGGACCATAGCATACCGGCGTTTTAGTCCACTTACTAAAAGTTGGGCAATTTTGTTGATTTTAGTGGTTTCATTTAAATAGCCGAGGCGCAGAAACCATGCTTGTGTCATGGTTGTGTGATAATACAGGATGGATTTGTTTGAAAATCCTGCAGATGTTGGCACACTGGTTAGAAACCACGAACCGCTGCCACACAGTTGTATTTACAAGCTGTAATGCATGGAAAGTATACCCATTAAGCAAACATTGATTTGAAATATGAATATTTATTATTTGGCATTGTAAAGGTTTCTTTTAGGGAAACAACTGGATTCTGGGATGTCAGTTTATCTCCAGCACACGGCTCCACTGCGCGGCAGATTTGTCACATTTCAGCTGCTTTGTCACGCAACAATAGTGTAGCTTTGACAAACTTAAATAAGTAATTTAATTTGGCCAAAATGTGCAGAAACACTGGTATGGTCCTCAAAGTTGCAAAGATTACAGTAGAGATTAAAATGCTGGATAGAAAGGGGAACTTTTTATTTACATGAAACATGTTAATATGTACCATATTTATTCCAGTCTGAGTCAAAGCTACGTGATAGAGGAAAAGGGCATTTATGTATTAAAGTAAATGAGTAAGAGTACAGTAAATGCCATTACATGTCAGTAACAGCCCTTTAAGCCAAGTGGTGTGCTTGGATTATATTGGACAGTTTTAGTTATTTGACTTTGATGAACTTTGTACACACAGCAGTAACTATTATGTATCTTAGCACACTGCTATTCCATTTGGTGCTAGAAAACCAAAGAGAGTTTTAAAATAGTCCAGGTACGGACAACTGGCATTTCATGTTAACGTTTTACAAGTGATTTTAAAAATAAAATTAATTTGAAAACAATTTTCCACAAACATATCTTTACAACTGACCTATTAATTATATATCTTGGTAGAGTAGTCAGAATGGTGCACAGGGCAAAAGTATATTTCAAAAAACCTTGTAAAAGTACTGTACATATGTCTTTGGATTCAGTTGTAAACACTGCCTACTTACTTCTGTTTGAGTTGATCTTTGTTTGTGAAAAATGCTTGAGGTTGACCTACTTTGTAACAGAGACAGTTGCACTTCCTTTCCTTAATATTGTCCTGTATGAAATTACTCAGTATCTCTCTGGTCCTGAAAATGTAATGTCCCATACGCTGGTATCCGTTTATATACAACTGTTCTTTTATAAAGTTATACACATTGTAGTGCGTACAAAAACCCTGTTGTCAACATTTATTCTGTACATGCAGTATATGAATTTACACACGGGTAAACCATCCGGTTAATAAGTAATATGGGTTGAAACAATGTGTTCTTTGTGTAATATAAAGAAATAAACTACCTGATAATTTTGATGTGATTTGAAGTTATCTTGCAAACATACGTTTGAGTTTCTTTCAAAAAATGGTGGTAAAAATAATGAATCTGTTAAATGACAGTAACCTTAGTAGTTCTATAAACAGTGTTTTTCATTTTACTACTTAAAACTGGAGCTCATCTCATTACTGATATGTTGAAACAAACTTTTTTTTTTTTTTTTTTTTTTTTTTTTTTTCTGTACTTTTTCTTTCCTGTCACTGTGATTTGTAACTTGAGGATGCAAATGGCTACTCATCTCCAAATCATGCCCCCTGTGATAGGAGAGACCCCGGTGCTATATTTAGACCACTTGTGGCCAGACGAACTTAGTGGACCCCATCATTGGCCAGCTGCCCTGTCACTCACTGTAACAAGCGAGTAGAGGGGCTTTAATAGTCTACATTAGAGAGTGTACCCTGTGCCAAATTTAACCATGGAGGGGACGGGAGGGGGGGTTGAGGCAGGACAGGCCGGACATGGTTGAGAGTGTGTCCAGCAGGTTACGTGTGTGTTGTGGTCAGTGGAAGACCCCGAGGCCTGGATCCTGATTCCTGATACAGCCAAGGCCTGTATTTGAAAAGCAGAGGAGTGAGTCGGTGTGGAACAGAAGAAGTGCACTTTTCCTGTCCATTCAAGGGCATTGCTGGGGGCCCGAAGAATAGCTTTGAGCTGAGGCCTGTCTGTAAAGCGGGCGGCCTCATGGACCCTCGAAGACGTGTAGGGCTTCACGGCAGGGGATGCATCAGCTGACAAGGTGGGTTTATTCAGTAAATGTGACTTCTCTCTGTTTTGTGACATTAAACGTTTGTTAATTGAAGTACTTTCTGGAAAAGTTCTAACACCTAATCAAGTGCTTTCAGGAGTTAAAGTTGAAACGGCTTATCACAGGCTGTCGTTTGTTCACAGACTGTTGTGTGTGGGAACGCAATCTTAAGAGTTATCCATACTTCTTTTTTTGACTGTGTATCATATCTTTGGTCAAGGAGGACTACATAGTCTGAGGGGTTTGATATTGAAAGCATACATTTGTTCAAGTGCTCTTATGCTTTTTGGCTTTTTCCCTTTATTGTGTTATATATCTTTTTTTGTGCACGTTATCGGTTTACAAAGTGAAAAAGCCCAAAGTCCACCCCAAAAGGACTTACCATCTCCAACAGAAAACTACGTTCACAAACTGCTCCAAACAGCTCTGTTGTAGTCCAGCCTTTACTTCTGTGACGAACGTGCATCACTTTGTAACACACGTTATAACGCTCGCCT
Organism: Perca flavescens; assembly: GCF_004354835.1. NCBI lineage: Eukaryota > Metazoa > Chordata > Actinopteri > Perciformes > Percidae > Perca > Perca flavescens. The sequence continues at coordinate 23,018,754 of NC_041340.1, forward strand.
AGCTGCTAGTGTGGCGCGCCCTCATACTCAGCTACTGACAAGCTAGCAGTTCTTACTGCGCATGTGCGACTCCCAACAAAGATGGAACAGAAGTGAGATGCCTCCCTCTGTAGCTAAAACAGAGAGCTCAACACACAGGGTGAAAAGAGGAGCTGCAGCAATGTGCAGTACAACAAATATGTGGGGTTTTCTGAAAATTAAACCACATCATTTTAAATTTACAATTATGAACCTGGAAATGAGCATAATATGAGCACTTTAAAATTGCAACCCACTTTACAGTTGCTAAAACACTAGATGGATATATTAATGGTGGCTCCCTAAACATCATTCCACCTGCCACATTTCAGCAGTTATCAGAATTCATTCTCCCTCACAGTAGCACACCCTGAATGTGCTGTCCTGCTATTTTACAGTGCATCCATCAGAACTGGACTATATTTATAACATAATGTGTTACAGGAGCTGACAGGACCCACATTACTCAACTGTTTCTAATTCGCACTTCCACCACATCTGCCTGGTGTTTGATTTCACTTCGTGTGTGGATCACGTTGCTGTGGCTCGAGCCATGAAGGCCGGGAGCCGCAGAAACATGACTGGAAACTGCCTTCCCTCCTGTCCACACTTGCCAAATATATACCCTCCTAAAGTAAATATAATCCTGTCCGCGTCCACGTGGAAAAGGCCACTACCTGCTGCGCAGCAGAGTCCCCCAGTTGTGCACTCGGTTAGCAGCTTGGCTCTCTAGACACTCAGTTGGTCTGAGCTCTGCTAAACTTGGTACGACGTTTTAGAGAATTTGTAGTCATCAGGAATACTGGAGCTTACTTTAACTACTGGATTAGTATTATTTCAAACTCACTCTGACAGTTTTTTTTGTACCTCCAGTCCCAGATCTGAGCTCACGCAGCCATGGGCGACTGGAACCTGCTGGGAAAGCTGCTGGAAAAAGCCCAGGAGCACTCCACCGTGGTGGGGAAGGTGTGGCTCACTGTCCTGTTCATCTTCCGCATCCTGGTCCTGAGCGCCGCCACGGAGAAGGTGTGGGGCGACGAGCAGTCGGGCTTCACCTGCGACACCAAGCAGCCAGGTTGCGAGAACGTGTGCTACGACATCACTTTCCCAATCTCCCACGTCCGCTTTTGGGTTCTGCAGATCATCTTTGTGTCCACGCCCACGCTGATCTACCTGGGACACATCCTCCACCTGGTGCGGATGGAGGACAAGCATAAAGAGAGGGACCAGCAGATGGAACATGCACATCACTCGGACAAGCAGGCCCTCATTGTGGATGGTAAGCAAAAGAAGGCTCTGGTGAGGGACAAAAAGGGCAGAGTGCACCTGCAGGGGGAGCTCTTGCGCACATATGTCTTTAACGTGGTCTTTAAAACCCTGTTTGAGGTGGGCTTCATTGTGGCTCAATACCTCTTGTACGGCTTTAAGCTGAAGCCCATGTACACATGTGACAGACTGCCCTGCCCCAACGTGGTGAACTGCTACATATCCCGTCCCACGGAGAAAACCATCTTCATCATCTTCATGCTGGGAGTGTCCAGCGTGTCTCTGCTCCTCAACCTCGTAGAGGTCTACCACCTGGGCTTTACCAAGTGTCGCCAGGGCATCAGCTTCAGGAGAGCTCACCAGTCCTCCGCGAGTCTCCCCAAGGAGCCCGGCGAGGCCGCGGTGCCGTACGCGCCGAGCTTTGACGACTACTTCCACCAAGTCCAGCCGGCCTACCCGCCCGTACCCAGCTACAACCTCTCCCCTTTGTCTGAGGACACAGACTCGTCCTTCCACCCGTACCACAGCAAGGCGGCATACAAACAGAATAAGGACAACTTGGCGGTGGAGAAGAGCAGCAGCAAGTCAGAAGAATGTGACCTGAAAGGAAAGAAGGGAGCAGGATCGGCCCCCGGGTCACCCACGCAGGCCAGGCCGGGCCGCGGTGCCAAACACAGCGGCAACAACAAGATTAGAATAGACGATCTGCAGATATGAGGAGGTTTATGTTCCTCTGAGGGTGTCTTAAAATTGCTATGAGGGGATCGTATGTTGTTTGGAAGCATTCATACTGTACATGCTGAACTGACTCCCCTTTTTAAGATGGCACAGGTTTGACTCATTCCAACTTAGAAGGGAGTGATATTCACGGGGCACACGGAGAAGCCGCAGTTGTTCAGTAATGTGTAAAGACTGACGCAGGTCAATAATCACACTTCTAATGAACTTAGACCTCTTGAAGGAAGTCCGGCTCCACTGAGAAGTGTCCCACAGCTGGCTTTTCTTTTGTAAAACTTAATTGGATTTCACATTAGAGTAGCATTTATGGTATACGGTACACCATTTGTCACAACACCATATTTTCAGTCAGTGTCGTGAAGTATTTTCTTTTTTAAATTGTGTATGGTATGAATCTCTCCACTATTCACTATTGTCACTGAGAACACAATCGACAAGAAAGTGCAGTCTGCTCAGGTTTTACATCAATGTGAATGAAAAAATGCGCCTCTGTGTATAAAGTTGCCCAAATAATGGGAACGGAATCCAGGGCAGAAACTTGTTGACAGCATTTGAGGAAATCAGATAGGGGGAATAGTTAAATTGAACTTCCTTTAACTGTTTTGACAGCACCATTTAGCATAGTTCACTTGCTTAGACTTGAAGTTCAAAGTTGCGCAATACCTGACAACACATTGGACACTGGAAATACTTTACCTAATTCCAGGACGCGCCTCAAAAGAAATTGCACTGGTCTCAGGAGTTCCCGCATATGTATTGCCTCTTTTTACTGTGACAGCCAGCAAGTACATAATTATAAGCACATTGTTTTGTTTAGATCTGTGTTTGTGCCGTTTGTTTTCTGTAAAGCACTTGGTGACAACCATATTTGTTAAACTGCCTGAAATAAATCTGTCTTAAATTTGCAAAGTTAGCAGTGTGTTTATGATCAAGTCTTTATCAGAAAAATGGTCATCGTTTCACTGGAGCACAATTTGCAACTGTTATTTCATATTCCTAAAACAAATCGATTGAATAGCGATGAATAATATTATTTAGTTTTAGCCATATTTCTTTCTTTTTTTTAAACACCGAATCTCTATCATTAGAATCTACCAGGTGTAGCTTGAGTCATCAGCATCCACCCACAAACATTTCAACCAGTTACAAACTGACATGCTTGAACGGGAACAAACATGTCACGTGTAAAGGTTTTGCTGTCTGCATCTCCCACACATGCACGTCTTCCACTCGTGTGTGCCGGGAAAGCACAGCACGCAGGTATGGAAACCTTGAAATTAATGACATAGCAAGTTCATGACGAGGAAGCTGGCTCATACCTTTGGACTGCTGCGTTCGGAATTTTCTGTCAATGCTTGATTTGTAAAGAACAAATAGATTTTATACTTAACTTGTATTAAAAACCAAAGAGTACAATTCCTAAGAAAACATGCACAGTTTATTGATGCTTTGAGATATGATTGAGTGTAGTCTGGGCATACTATTCTACTTCAGTGCCAGAAACAATGTTTTTCAGATCTCCCAGTCAAAACAGTCAGGGATGTTATTTGAAATGTACGGCTCCATAAATTACAATAGTCTCTGATCCTACAAAAAAAAGTCTCATCCACTTTTAACAAATGAGAATAAAACATGAAGGCTACTCAAAGACATGCATCATCTTAAAATGTAATAAAGTGATCATCTTTGCGAAAGGGGCTGGATGTGTTTTTGAAATGTTGACAGCTGAATAGATATGAGTTATGATTATAGACAGATACCCAGCACTTTGAAATGAAATCCTTTTAGTGTCAGGCCAGCACTTCAAATTGCAGTTGCATCAGAGCATTGCAATTTAAAGGTTTCTAGTTTGACCGAATCACGCAATAAAAGTATGTCATTTGTTAACATTCGATGACATGGAGTTATTTTTTGGTATAATCTGCCATGACTTTGATCAATGGTGGCTTTTGTATTTAGCTCTGCTAGTTAAATTAATAGCAGCATGATCACCTCTGACACTCTTGACTACAAGAATGGTGATCTCAATGCAGTTTAGCCTATCTGAGGGACTGTGCACAAAGTACTTGGGTGGAGACAGGGCAGAACATTATGTTTTTAAAAAAAAAAAGCAAGGCCCTCGTCAGTGTTATCAATATTTTCTTTGGATTCTCCCCTTGGCTAAGAGAAAAACTGCAACACTCTCCCCTCAACATACAATGAAGTAATATTGAACTGGTAAAATTAATTTGGCCATTAATACAATAGTTTAAGATGTGTACCCTAATTTAAACCTTAGTATCTTAATGAAATAATTATTTTCACATAGCCACAAAATCACATAACATAGAAGCGGAAAGGAGCAGTTGCCAAAATTATGGAAAAAAATAACAAAACGATGCATCCTTTTGACTGAATAATTAAAAATAATTAGTCATTGTTCAGTTATTATTATTTAGCTTACCTTAGAAATTTGGGCCTATTTAGATAGCCCTCCACTTAAAAATTAAAAAAATTCAATTAAAAACTCTCAATGTTTAAAATAGATTGTGGCATAATCTCATATATAAAAAACCACAATATCCAGTATGAAGTTAAATGCAGCAAAACACAAACAAAACTAAATGTCAGCAAAGCCTTTATAGAGTCTAAAGATATGTTTATTATAATATTTTTAAATTGTAGCCTAATCAAGAGATTCAGGACTGATACTTTCAATTTCTGCAGATCTTGATAAAAACCTGCCTAATAAGTAGGCTATATACTGTATTTTTATGTTTGTATAATGTAAAAAAAAAAATATCTGTTTTACATTTTTGGGAATAATAAGTAATACTGTTGTTTCTTCAGTGCTGAAGCCAGTAATAATCTTCTCTAAAGCACCTGAGCAGTGTTTCATGGGAAATAACAGCCAAGACTTTCCATGTGTAATGGTGGATATTATTTGATGTGTCTATCACTGTGTTCTGTTCCGTTGGCTGTGGTGCGATGCTTCATATTATTTTCCACCAGCTGTAGCACAGTACTCTACTGCCCTTTCCCTTTACTTTCACTTAAACACCGGCATTCTGCTCATCAGAGGGTTGTGTCTGCTGGGCACGCCATCTGCTGGGCGAAGGAAATTGAAGTCCCGGAGATTCCTTATATGTTGAAATGCAGACAGGCTACTGGTTACATACAATAGTGAACATTTATAATGATGAATTCCCATATATCTGTCTGTTCAATTAGGACATAATGTATTTATACACAAATAGTCTGTACTAAATGTGGATTGCATTTTAGGACAAGCAGGGCACACAGAATAAAATCAAGTGTTTTTGTGGTACTTAATCCCTGTGTTAAGTGTTCAGCGCTCTCTGGCCTGTTTTTCATCACACTCACACTATACACCAAACCTGCTAATGTGTGATAAATGACAAAAAGCCAGAAGCAAAGCATGCCCTTGCACCAACTTTGTGTTGCTGTCAGGGTACGCTTATGAAATATCAGCCAAAAGGAAAACAAGGCTTCTGATGTTTGCTGACTGAATCAGTCAGATTGCTTGCAGGCCCTGTCACCTCATCACCAACACCAGCCTTGTTCAACTCAACGCAGATTGCAGAGCTCCAACACCAAGCTCTGCAGAATACAGCGAGGGAGCTACAGCAACGTGCTGTTGAAAAGAGACTCACACGGCACGGAGGAAAATTAACATAAATCAGCTGCTAACATGGTTTTTGAGGCATAAAAAGACATTATGTCTCAGATTCTGTGACTTCTTGTTTTGGCCTCCATATTGTGTTTGTATGTGAGGAGCTTTGCTGCCACCATGTGACAGCTGAGACTCCCTGCAGAAGTCAATTTAAATAATATTTACTGTTGCATTTTGCATGTCAGGCGTGTTGCTGAAGTGACAGTTGAATTTGCCCATTCATATCTATTACCTGCATACTTACTGTTCGTTTTTAATGGAAGTGGTGATATTGACTAAAAGATATTGAAAAAAGTAAGCTGACATTCTTTAGGAAAAGAAGGTTCTAGGTAAATAATGTAAATAAACACACACATTTCTGGTAATACATTTTGGTTTAGTGTGGCTTACACAACAGATGGTAGGGGAATCCATGGCTTTTTGTGTGATGCAGTTTTTTTTAAGCACACTCATTTATAAAAATAAAAAAATAAAAATATGTCCATCCTAGATTTCATCACAGCATCTTCTCAAAGATAAAAACTCAGATTTTAGCAGGCCACTGATATAGACCATATGTGGCAGGCTTAAGCCACAGATATTTAACCTGAACCATTTTCAGTATAAGACTGCTTGTATTATAAACTCAAAAATATATAGCATATAAGAAACCTGAAGACCATGATGTCTACATCACATCTGATTCTGTCCGTATCATTAGTGTACCATGTTCTTTATAGGGAATAGTATACAGTAACAAAATGTGTAAGCATTTTCACGCACAATTTGGCATGTCCAAAAAATATAAATCTGCATTTGGTTTCAGTGAAATCAACAAAATTGCACAATGTCTTTGGAAAAATTTGAAACTAAAAAGTTACAATTATTAAGTTTATTTGAGCAAGTCAACATTCTCATCTTAATCACACCGACTTCAACTACATCACCAAACATCTTAAATACAAAACATTTCTTCAAACACAATTTGACCTTGCAATAATTTCCAAAATATCACTGAGCTACATTACACACACACACACACACACACACACACACACTTTCAGACAAAAACAAAAACACTTGTTTACAAAGACAAACCAATGAGTCTGAATATTTTGAAGACAAGAAGTCATGAAGATTTTGATCCAAAGTGTACAGCATGAAAGTCAAGCACGTGATGGGTTTGTATTGAAGTTAAGAGTCATCTTTAAAATGTATGCAGATAACTGAAATTTGAGGACAGGATGATCAAATAAGCAGTGCATATTCTCACAGAATGGACATAGAGCATTTTGGAATCAAATCCCTAATACATTCACATTACAAGCACATGTATGTGTGTGCACATGCACACGCACGCGTCATCCAAAATCCAAGATGTTTTCCTACATAAACTCTTTCTGTGAAGGGACTTACAGCACTTAGCCAAATGGCAGCTTATAATAAAGCCTCATAAAAATAGCTCTGTCTCT